>NW_007578632.1:65507-99438 GCF_000690725.1 Stegastes partitus
TTGGGGATTCGACTGTATTAAAATATGTGAGCACAGAGAGCAGGAGAGAAGCCAACAGATGTGAAGGACTTGCAGAGTTTAGGTTGCTCTCAAGGACAGAGGGGGCAATAAAAAAGACAATCATCTGCCCAGTTCTTGTTTATTGGTTTTAGCGCAGCATGTCAAGGTTTTTCCTGGTGTTGTGGGAACGTTCTACGTAGAAACTCGGTAACATTCTGACCTGGTTGTAAAAGCTGGGAAGCTACGTAGCCCCGACATGTCCTCCCAGAGATACCCAACAAACATGAGAGTAAACAGCATGTCAGTGAGGTGCATACAATCTTTAAATAGTTGATGGTGTGTTGGGAAAGGATGAGTGATGCCTTAAGAACACTGTGAACAGCTCAGGGGGCAAATTTGTACCGAAGCTGCCCCTTTCCGTTCCCATGTTTTGCCTGTGCAAACGCAACTAAATTTACTGCTTTTAGAGTTAACAGCCAGCCTCGGTCTGAAGGTTGCTAGCAATGGATTCCTAAACATCTACATTTTTCAGTGCAAAATGACCCTTGGCACCATAATTTGCCTGAAAGAACTTGCACTGCTTTATCTGATAGGGCTGTATCAGTGTGTGTGTGTGTGTGTGTGTGTGTGTGATTGGTGGAGAAGCTGTTGCTCGCAGCAAATTCTTCTTAACTGGCCTTAGCATATGAGTAAATACTTCAGTTGGAAAAGCTATTTCCCTCCCCTGGCCAGCGGAATATCAAAGATGTGTGTGTGTTTTGGGGAATTGTTTAAGGAGGGATTGCAAATAAAAGTCCTGACCTCAGGGTGTGGAATTCCAGGGTCGGTATTCGAGGAACATGCCCAGCCCTAAGAGCAGGCGAGCCCAAACCCCCCTCTGGGCAACTTCAGCCTTACACAACACATCCCCAGCACACACACACACACACACACACACACACACACACATGCACTTGCGCACAATACACACACACAATAAGCAGACAGTCCCCTACCCCCTTCCTTTTGTTGTTGTTGTTTTCTCCTCTCCCCCCTCTCACAATGGAAAGGCATCTCCACTTTCTAAGAGGCCACAGTGAGAGATCTGCTCGGTAGCAGAACAATAAACAGAATCTATGCTGGCTACACTCTGCTCCTACCTTGGACTTAAGTCAGCCTGTAATTCTCAGATACGAGGCGTAGATAAGAGACAGACGTGCATGCTTCAGCACGAGTTGCAAGAAACACACAAACACTCCCTATCAGTCAAAAAAAAAAAGAAGAAGAAGAAGAAGAGTTGCTGCTGAAGGTTGCTTCAAATCAAACAGCATCAACCTCTCCGGACGAGGGACCGACCGTCCGTCCGTCCGTCCGTCCGTCGTTGAGGCCCCAGCAGCATGGAAGCGCTCAGTGAGTCGCTGTCAATACAAAGCTCCTTTGAGCTTGAGCATTGTCTCCTCCCCGGCTTGTTCTCTATGATTAGTCAGCAATCTGCTATCGTACAGGGCCCTGGCCTACTTCTGCACAGGAATTCGACCTATGACATCAGTCTGCTGCAAAGAGGCCAAAGTCTGTCCGGCATGGGCCTTATAAAGTCCAGGTGGAACAGTTTGAGGATTTTGGCTGTTTCAGGACTCCCCATAGAAGCTATCGTCTCCCGTCTCATTCATTAATACACGCCGACGAACCGCGCAAATCAAAAACATCTCCTGATTCTGATTTTTCTTTTCATTAGAAAGCGCAAAAAGCGAGAGAAAGCCCGAAGAGATGACGTGACTGAGCCGAGGGGAAACATAGGAAAGGTACGAGCAGACATGTTGCTGTGGTGACTTTTTCTTACTTAACCATGACCGAACGGCTTTCAAAGCCCAACCACAATCATAAACCTTAACCAAACCTTTGACTGCTAAGTCTCACATTAACCTTAACCATTAGGTAACCATTAATTTGATGAACACAAGATGTCAACTCTGCGCTGTTGTCGCATAATCTAATTTGCGGCGGAGAAATATACCGTCGGCAACACGCAATTTGCATTTCAGACTTTGCGCTCATTTCCTGAAATTTTTTACGAGGTCTCGGCGGTGCGCGCACACACACACACACACACACACACAGACACACACACACACACACACACATGGACACACACATGGAAGGATGAAAAAAAAAAAGACACTGATGGAGGAGGGGTTGGAGAGAAGGAAAACAGAAAACGTGAGAACAGAAATGGGGAAGAAAGACTGAATAATCCTCCCTTTGGCGTTGCTCTCAAGATGTTTGAATCGACCGCACACACCAGCACCGCCGCCGCCGCCGCCGCCACCCCCCTCCCAACCTGTCTCCTTCTCTGTGAGGTTGGTTTGATGTTTCATTCTTTCTTATCAATAGCACCTTTGCATCAATTACCCAACAAAAACATCCTTCAGAGGCAAAGGGGATGGGGGGAGTTAGAGGGGAGGAAAAGGGGGGTCTCTCTCTCTGAGGGGGAGTGTGGGAGACAACCTCCTTGTAGCACATTCCAGGCTTTTGTCATCCCTGGGAATTTGTTTCCTGTCAACGTCTTAAGCCAATAGATAATATGTTATCAGGGATGAGAGGAGCCTCACCCCCTCCTCCCCTCGCCTCCCCTCCTGCTCCCCCCTTTCCATGATGAGAGAAGAAAATATATATATATCAGGAAATACCTTTTAAGTGAGACGTCCTCTTCGGTGATAAATGCTCGCTGCTTTATGTCCGTGGCGGCGGCGGCGGTGGTGATCATTAAAACAGAACGGGGAGACTCCAGCGGCGGATCTAAAACATGGGAGAGACCGAAAAAGTCTTCTCGGGACACCCCCCCCTGCCCTCGAAATAATTACCCAGCGAGCTGATAGAGTGGAGAGGCTGCCAGGTTCTTACTCAAAGTGATATAAAAGATGTTTACGGATTTCTCCCTGTTATGGATGTTTTGGGGTATTATTTCATGTGCTATTTGGCCTAATTTATGAGGCGCTCCACACACGAGCTCTTTGGGTTTTATGGCGCTGCGTTTCCCAGTGTCTGCACAGAGATGTGTGTGCCCTCTAGACGGCCAGCCTGGGGCCAGTAAAACTCTCTCTGTACAGGCAACCGCAACCATTCTCTCTAAATTACATCACCTTTCCAGATCCCAACAGTGAAACCAACACGCAGCTGCTGCTGGATTCACCTCTGGTTTTGTTTCATTTCTGTGCTCGCTCTCCATCTGCATCTTGATTTTCTGGATTTTCTTGCATTCAAGTCTCGTTCTGACACAATCTGTTATTGCAAAAATCCAGAGCTGTGATAGTTTCCCTGCTTCAGTTTACTCTTTCAACTTTTGCAACCTGCATCATCTTTTTTTTTTTTACTCCATCTCTGAGAAGCAACTTGGAAGGAAGTGACTGCGGGTCAGTGGTATGTCTGCAGAGTAAACAGTGGCTAGCGGAGGCCTGGACCGGGCTTATCAGGTCTGTCTGATTGACCCTCCACTCCCTCTTTGTTTAGACGTCTTGACAGGCGGGTCACCGCTCCACATCCTTCTCCACCTCCGTTCCATTATTCCCACAATTTCATGTTGTAAAAGTGAAAGGCCATGTTTTACTTCTTTACTTGAAGGGCAAACAAGCAGCCGGAGGTGCTTTTGGGGAAACCAAACACTCGAGTAAAAAGGGACTCGGGTTTTTTTTTTTTGCCACCTGAGACACTGCAGGTCACGATGCTCAGACAGGCATCTCTGATATGCGGCTCGTTCAACAGAAACAGTAGGGAAAGGTAAAGGCATGTTGTGGGCCGCTGACAAATATTTACAGCTCCCTCGGACAACAGGAGGAATGCGGAGGAACGTCTCTATCTGGGGTCACTTACCCCCCACCTCCGTCTTTTCCCCCTCTGTGTGTGGTACCGTTGTGTTCTTCAGCTGTTCCCCAGGTCTGTCTGAGGCCGCTGTGGCCTGTCAGCCTGTCAGATTAAAGCTCCGCTCTCCCAGTCTTCCTTAAATGCCACACGCTTTGTTTTCATTGAGGAGGGGTGCAGAATGCGTGTGATCTCTTGTCGGCCTCCTTCTCATCCATCTCTGCCAGAAGCCGAGGGGGCAGAGGAGGCAAAAGGGGGTTCAGGCGGGGGCAAGGGGCAGGGTCACACAGGGGGAAGAGCGGGGTCAGAGGTTAAGCTAGGTTACCCTCAGTCTTTGCACTAAAGCAGCGAGGACCTGAAGAGAGGCCTACCAGACACACACACACACACACAAACACACACACACAAACACACACTTCTCTGCCCACGAGTAATAAAGTCTTCCACTGACATTTCGCTCATGTCTGCAACACTGCTGTTATTCATGCAGAGTGTGGCCTGTTATTGAGTGCAGATGTGGGGCTGTAATGAGCAGTGGCTCTGGCACTGACTACCCGGTGATGAACAGAGGGCTGCGCTGTGCCCAGACGTGGAGGAAGACAGAGAAGAGATGGATGAAGAGAGCGAAACGAATAAGCGGAATGAGATGAGTCTGTTGTTTAAGGACTGGAGGGTGGAGGTGGGGGAGGGCATGAGGAGTTTCAGGTTGTTTCACAGGTGCAGAATGTGTTGGACACAGTGATACCTGGTTTAAAAAGACGCTCTTGGGAAAGAGAACAGATGAATGAGAGCGAGGCTAAAGCTATAGGATCCTCTTCTCCACTGTGTGCGATTCTCCCCTGGACTGACATCACGGCGGTCTCAGTGAACGTTGGTCCTATTGGAGCCTCTCTAGCTCTTACTCAACCAGCTGGTATCAAATCGTAGAGTTCAAAGATCCCTTATCAGGTACCTCGTACACGTCAGCAAACATTTCTGACATCATTATAAAACGCACACTCAATTAAAAACCTGTCGAAACCTCTCGAGGCGAAGTTGTGAAATTCCTCTTTGTTTACTTAATGCATATGAGACATGACCATTTTTTTCCAAACAGGAGATATCCTCTTTTTTTTTTTTTGGCAAAAACAGTGAGATCAGCAAACCTAAGTTCTTGCAGAAACTATTGAGTAACCATGAGACCATCTGAATGTGTTTTCACTTCCCCTACAGCTGTGAAGTCAGTGCCGCACTGGTGCAAGTGATGAAGCTAAAGATAGCCGGCATCCTCCAGAGATTCATCATGTGAGCGAATGAAATTGAGCAGCAGCAGCGTTGCAAATCGAATCCAGTTGTTGCTTTTGTCGGACGGCTCTTCTCTTTTTCTTTTTTTTTTTTATAACAGAATCCGCTGCAACCTGTGAAATCATAATTTCCTGAAATTTATAGAATCAGGAAGGGAATGCCGGCGGAGAGGCTGGATATCGGTGAATGAAAACAGTTTGGAACCAAAAAAAGAAAAAAAAAAAAAAAACCTTGGCCCTGTGCAGCGCTTGTCAAACAGAAGGCGAGTGCAGACTCGGGTTCAGGAACAAATATCTTATCTGAGTTTGCTCCACTTTTTAACTGTCTGACTGGCTGTCTGGGAAAATGTGAACATTACTCCGTCTGTGGCGCCACGACACACCGACTGCACGGCCGACACACAGCATCTACCTCATATATCCACATACATCCTGATTTATGAGAGCAAGTTTATAAAATGGCATCAACTTTGAGCTTAAACCTTACAGCTTTTTGTTTGTGTTTGCCGGATTAACTTTTTTTCCCCCTTAACGGCAAATTCCAGTTTTATTCTAATTGCTCTTGTAATCGTACCTCGTGGCATTATTGATGATGATAAGAGGAGGAGGGAGGCTCCAGGAGCAGAACATCCAATAACAGACTGTGCAATTGTCTGAGCCTCTGTCCATGGTCCTGAACCACTCATCTACACCCATAGACCTAGAGCAAGTAGAACAGACTGACCACACACTTTATGATCAGACCACCTAAACAGAGGCGAAGTTTTAAAAAAAAAAAACAAGCAACAATCAGATTTTTTTTTTCTCGCCCACTTTTTTTTTTTCTCAGGTGGCCTTTTTCATGTCGTTCAAAACACAGATTAAGAAATAAAACGGGTCTGAAACACTGAAAAGACAGCAGCGCTGTGCAGAAATGTGTCACTGATTCGCGTCTGAAGCGAGGACTCTGCTGATCCATCGCTGCTGTACGAGCAGCCTTCAGCGCAAAGACGCGCAGATTCACTTCAAATCTTATGAAAAATTGAAAAGCTATTAAAAGTTTAAAAGTTAAAAGTACAATGTAAACAGATCGAGCTATCTGGTAGACAACTTCCCATCGCCTTCTGTCCTCTTCCCTCTGACTGAGCACGCTGTCTGCCTTTGTTTTCATCTTCCCTCACTCTCTCCTGAGATGTCAAAGACGTAAGTGTGCCGGGAAAGAACAAAGCACTCACCTCAAATGGCATCCACTAACATAATGCATGAGGAGACGTCCTCTGTAAACACCACAACAGGAAGTGTTTGAATCTACGAAACATCCTGCTTTCTGAAAGTTAAATGACATGCTGTAAATAAGTTGGCAGGCGGGCCAGTTTTTTTTTTTCTCCTCCTCTCTCTGTATGTGTGTGTGTGTGACTAATACAGATATGAGCGAGCAGGGTACAGACTGTGCTGCACGCAGCTGAAAACCTTAAACCCAATCCGTTAATTAGACAAATTTTTCACAGTTTTTACAGGGTGCCTGTGACTCGCTGCGGATGTGCGTATGTGTCTTACTCACCTCAAGCCACAGGCCATAAACCCGCTGTGAGCTCCTGACCTTCCACCCTAATAATGTCCACCTCACTCATACTTACTGCTGGGACACACACACACACACACACACACTTAATCATGCTTGTTTTTTAGATTTTGTACAGTCCCAATAACTGTTTGTTGGTCAGTCCGTTCAACAATTTATACTCCAATGAGGGAAAACTAATAAAGTTTTCTTCCAAATGCTGGTTCTTTTTACTCATAACCAGGAGGTTATTGTTGTAACGATGACACAACGTTCTCCTAACCTTAACCTTAACTAAAACCATGATGCGTTTATTTTTTACCACACTTTTACTCATAGGGGTGTATTCTGATGTTTAATTTGGAGCCCGATGGGTTATTGTGATGTCATTTTTTTAATGGCGGCTGTCACACGGTGAGCTGTGCCGGAGTCATCCCGTCACGGAGTTCTGAGGAGCGGGATCCCTGACAAAACTTACTGGAAGGAACCATTTGACAGCTGGCTCTGATGAAACCTCAGCGGGGTGAAAGGTGGATTGCGACACTGACAGCTGCAGAGAAAGAGTCAAATTTGACATCAACAAGACGAGCGACTCCCAAAAGTTGTGGCGAAATCTGATTGGATGGAGAGAAAGTGAGCTGGAAACTTCTGACTCTGAATAATCACAAAATGTAGACAATTTTTTCAAATAAAAATGCTTTTTGTTTTTGTTTCTCACATAAAAATTGTTTAAACGAATTTGCAAATGTATTATAATTTGACAAATATTATTTTTATTTAAGAAACAAAACTGTTGTGTTTAAATGTAATGCTGTAAAATAGTTTAGATTAAAAATAAGATGTAATTAGTGGCAATTAGCACAAAAAGAAGTAGTTGTTTTGCAGCTTTTCATCGTCGTTTTGAGAGATATCTTGTGTAAATAAATTTTATATTTATATTCTTATTATACATTATATGTAATTTGTAGTTTTTACACATGTACATATTTTTAATTAAACAAAAACAATAAAATAAAATTAGTAATGACTCAAATTAAGGCAAGGAAATGCATGATGACATTGATATTTTCCAATATTTTCAGTTAGTTTTCAGCTATTAGATTTCTTATTTTTATTTTTTTAAGTATTTATTCATTTATTTACGATCATGTCTGACTCGTGACTTCATTCAAAACAACTCATTTTCTGCCTGAACCATCTGGACCGAATTATCTGATGAAAAGCTCCGTTCACTTATCAGTCAGTTGTGAGAAAATGTGCAGAAATAGTCATGAATGATTCGAGTCGTTGATTCATTCGTAGGTATGCTCCCGCTCAAAGCCAGTGAGTCAGCGCATCCCCGAGCGTGGACGTAATCCATTCGCAGGGAGTGAGTGTATCCCGCAATATGGAAAAAACACAGAGGACTGTCTCACATGCCGTCATGGAGCCTCCAGAGTGAAAGTCAGCAGCTCAGATTACAATCAATCAGGTCCAAGAGTGTAGATTAGTTAAAAACATGCATTCAGCTCCGATATAATGGCGTAAACATCACGAGGAACATAAACCATTCGGATGTGTTCCGGTCGCAGCACGTCTCCGCAGGAGGCGCCCAAGCCCGGTATTAAGTTGTAGGTCACTACAACTCGGTAATGAGTGTTTACCTCGGTGCTCGCTGCGTGACACACGTAAAATACAGGAGAGCAGACTGTGAGCGTAAAATGATTTAAGTCGGGTGTTGTGTAGGATGCGAAGCATTACACAGCCAGCTCGATTGATCACAACCGTCAGCTGCAAGACGGAGAGGAGAAACTTTAAAATGTGGATGAATTACTCTCTGTATAGATGTGCTAATAGGCACGGGTTGGTTAATTGGGAAAGCGATCGGGCAATTAGTGAAAATTAACTAAATGAAGCTTCAGCGCTGTTCTTCTGCTACGTTCAGTCTGTATCGCCGCAGATACACTTTTCCTGCATGATTAGAAAGCAAGACGTCAGGATGTCTGCGAACTCTGCTCTTCAGTGTCTCTCGCCGCCGTGTGCATCCCCCTCTCTGCTCTCCTCTAAAGCACTGAATGCACACAATCATTCATACTCGTACAGAAAGAGGAAACACAAGACAGGGATTAGACGTTTTCCAGCAGTAGCTCGGTTTGTGTTTAACCTCATTTGGTCCAGTTCGACCTCAGCTCAGATGAAGCCACATACCGTCCTCACGTGATTCTCCCTGGAACGGCCAAAGCACTTCCTCTAAACCTCAACCATTTAAAGCCCCTCTCTGAATTCAGCTGATTCTCTCAGGGCCTCGGAGAACAACGTAACGGGTTGGGGTGGGGGGGGTACGAGAGCTCAGCGTTGACCCCTTCCAATATCATAAGCTCCAGCTTGCTGCGGCCGGTCACTGATTAACCAGGAGTCTCGATAAGATCTGTTGGCTGAGCTGATAAGTGCGCTCGTGTCAAACACAAGAGGAGATCATTGACACTCGCGCAGCGTTATGAAACACCGACGCTTCGGCAGCAACCTGTCTTTTCGTAGAAGTGGAAGGTTGATTGATTGATTCTGTTCTCTCCCCCCCTTGCGAGATGGTCTGGCCGATTCTAACAATGTGACCTTTCTATCAGATGACAGATGGTTCCTCATTTCATGTGGAAATCCTGAAAACTCAGAAAACGCATGTTGCGCTATTCAAGAAAAGTGCAGATGCCACGTTTGCAGCACACGAGGCTAATTTTAAAGCACACAGCTTTGCACAGTTTGCATGTTCTACACGTAGGTTCATCCCCAGTGGCATCTATAATATACCCACGTGTTGTATAGTGGTTTTAGATCAACAAAAAACACACATGGCACTTGCAGGATTGTGCAGAATTGCCTCTTAAATACGTGTCAAGCAGACGACTTTCAATCAAGCGAAATCTAAGTTGATGGGGGTCAAAATCCACAGTCCTGGTGTGCAAAAAATCCATCCAATCAACAGTTTGGCTGGAAATAATCTGAGGCTACCGCAGTCGAAATGAGTCGAATGAAGCTGGAATCTTGTCTTTTCGGTGTATAATCATCCCACCACCAGCGAGAAGGCTCAGTTTGTAAAGTCACAAGAGGAAGTTGGGCAATAAGACGATGAGTTTAGCCCGATTTAGGCTTTAGTTAAGGGAGGCCCTGGGCAATGTGGCTATGTGACAAGGTGCTGCGTCCACATGTGCATTCCCAACAATATCGCCGCTTCGTTATGTGAATACCGTTAGCTGTTGTAGCGATCCTCCTGACAACACAACAACTTTACCAGACGAGAAGATTACAAAACTGTTGCGATAATGTTTGCGATAAGCCGTGACATGCGTGTGACTCAGACATCCTGGATCGCATTTCCACAGAGTCTGAAACAACCTGCGCTGTTTCCTGTTAGCCTGGTGGGCTGTTAGATAGAAGTGTCGGAGAAGTTTCCTTTAGAAAAAAGGGCAGGTATCTTCAGAAATGAGTCGGCAGGTGATTGGATCATTCGTCTAGTTTGTTAACGTCAATTATGAGATATCTGAACGGAGTGTTTCGTCACCATAAACGTGCCAGTAGTTCTTTATGGGACGCTGATTATAGCTGAAGTGAACAAGGTAAGTTTCTTTGTCTTAATTCCTACGAAGACGGTACTTTTTGATCTTAATTTCAAATGCTGAAGACTCATATGACCTTCAGTTGATGTTTAAAAAAATGAAGTGAGTGATGAATGGCGACATTACTGCTACATAAATCAGGCTTACCGCAAAAACTAATTACACGCGTCCACACCTATTTGAAATTCATTTGCAGTGGAGAAAAAAAAACGCCCCCAAAAAACAAAGCGGAAGTATGTCGAAACCAGTTTGGGCTTGATGAACGTTGCACCACCGCTTCATCTCCGTACCTGTTGCTTAGCAGCTGTCTTTGGCTGCGCGTTAAACCACTGAGCACATCTGCAGCTCGCGGCAGACATCTGCAGGTCTGCATCCAGCCCGCCGAGCCACAACTGAACCTGGGCGTGTGGTGGGACATTCCAGCATAGGAAGCTCAGATACCGAGATGCCGTCTGTGGGGCTTATGATTAACAGAGAACCAACCAAGAAAGGAGAGGGGGGGGGGGGGAAGCCAAACAGTATCCTGAGCAGAGACCACATGGTTCTGAACTCCAGGAAATCACCCTGCGAACATCCAACCTCACCTGCTGCCAAACCGATCCGAGCTGCTCAAACACACACCACCGTCCAACTTTCCCTCCCAGGGGCACGGACTTTGATCTTTATTTGGAGCTTCGAAAGCCTTCATTCATAAATTCTAGTTCATTGATAAAAAAATAAGATGAAATAAAAGAAGAAAAATGGAATAAAACGAGTTCTTTTTTTATCCAGATTAGGCACATGTAAATATGATTATATATTATTCTATCAAATTTAGCTCGACTTGAGCGAAGAGGGGATCCAAAAAACACACACAGCGAGGCTACAATTTGTAAGAATCGCATTTTCCGCCAGATTCGTAATTGCTTCTGATTTCTCGGTGCATCGGTGCTGATTTGACAGAAAGCTGGAGCCACACAGGTTCATAAAGGATCGCTAGAATAAAAAATGGACGAAGGTTAACTGCACGTTTCATTCTTTACAAGTAAAAATAAACACTTCTTGTCTAGTGGGTGCAACCGATCCAAAACTCTGACTGTGGAAAATTAAAAAAAAAAAAAAAATCATGCTCGAACAATGCTGATGAAAGTTTGAGGAGAATCACCACGTCCACCCTGCGTCTTCTCACCGTGTCTTTGTCACTCAAACTCACTTTTGGATGCACGACAGGCCACATACGTGCATACCTGCACACAAACACCTCCTGCTCCTGCACATGCCATCGCCACATACATGCACGACGCTCATGCACACACATTTCCACTGCACTGCCTTTCATGTGAACTATACTTCCAAGCAGGGAGCAAAAAACTTTGCTTAACGCAGGGCTGCCCTTGACGAGATAACGCTGTTTGGCTTTCTAGATTTTTGGACTTTAGGTTCAGAGATGGCCTGGGAAATAAATGCTTGGAATCACGTGGATCAACAGACTCGCTTCAGCATGATGTCATGCTGCCGTTCGCTGTGCGTTTGATTAAGAAAAACGAATGAATGAAGTTGACGTCAGCCTCAGGTTTAATTCATTTGTAGGCAGCTGTGTGTCGCGTAGTTGTTTGGAAATGTCACAGTTTTTAAACAGATCACATTCGAGAAGAGCGAAAATACTTTCAAAATAAACAATCAGCGACACATCTCAGCAGTAGGAAGGAAAAAGCCAAAGGTCACCTGTGGCTCTGTGGCATTCACAGGACATCGATGCCCTCATTCTTTTATCCAGTGTATTACAACAATATCTAGCGATGAAGTCATCTGTCCCTACGGTTAAACTCTTTGTGAAGGGAAAACCTCATGATATCATGATCTCGCACACGACGAACAGCTCGCGTTGACATAATTGTTATCACCTGCACGGCGCCCAGACATTCCTGAGGCCGCTCGCCGCTGAGTCAGCGAGCATCATCGATCATCAGAAACATGCTGCGAGCACGTGAGGGTGGATTTCATCTCCCTATTGAAGCGGGACCGATCTTCCTACCACCACAATCCGATGCCAAAGGGGTGTCCATGCAGACAATGCATCCCTTGGCTGCCTGCGGGGATTTCGTCTGGGTCACAGCGACCCGAGGTCCGGTGGGAGTTGGACAAGCAGCAGCAGTAAAAGGAGTCGTCGGTTTACATGTAAAAGCAGCAGAGCTCATGTCGTAACGGCTATAAAACTATTTTCAGTGTCGGAGCGGAGCAGGAGAAATGCATTAATGCCGTTCCTGTTGATGTGTGCTTGAATACTTTTGGAGAAATGCCTCCTTGATTTCAAAGGCCATAGTGGTATGCTGCCATCTGCAGTTGTCTACATGAGACAGAGTTCCCTCTCTCTTTTACTGTCTCTGTCTCTTTTACAACGTGTGATCCTGTCGTCCTGCCTTCATGCGATCGCTGCGCCCCTCTTAAGCTGAAACCCGACTTGCCCGTGATGCTGATTTTAACTGTGCAAAAATCTGACATTTAAAACAAACTGTGCTCTTCCTGCTTTAGTCACACGAGTGATTCATCTGGTCATGACCGAGGAGAGAAGAGGGCTCGTGTCAAATGGATTTCTTGAAATGTGTCCGAAGCCCCAAACACAAAAGAAATCCTAATGAAATTATTAAAATATGTGGTGGACCTCCTGCAAAATGTTATCTTTTCCTGATTTGATTTCAAACATCATTGTGATAGTTGGATATGTGGGCATGAATTAAGGCCACTAGCTTGCAAAACTTGGTTGCTTTTGCTCCACGGAGGACAATTTTATCCTCCGACTGTGTGGGCCTGACTGATTTATGACATTTTGTCCCAGTCAGATGGTAAAATGTCCTTCTCTCATTCAACTTGCTGATTTATTTTCCGACCAGAATCGCCCTCACTGTCCCCTCTTGTTTGCAAAACAGCGAGAACTGTCGAGCTCCTGCTGTGAACTTTGACCCAAAGAGGGGATACGCTCGCTTTTTTTCTGCCGTTTCTTTCAGCTACTGAACGCTCGGTACGTCTCCGCAGGTTATTTCGCTTTGAACGTACAATTACTTACCACAATTTAATGTTACGACCATTGAACTGTCAACCTTCAGGATGTTTTGCAGACCTTATGCCGCTGTTTACAAGTGTCCTGTCACTGAAGAATGGTCAGCGGTGAATAGTGAATGGCGAGTAGGAAGCTGCTGTCCGGCCTGATTGCCCACAGGCCACATCAAGCATCTACAGTTTGGAATGCCTCTTTAATAGGTCAATATAATGATTCACAGTGAGCTCTGTCTGTCTGATGAATGGATGAAATGATCTGAGCTCGAATAGGAGCCAGTTTTCTTAAACTATTTTGGAGCTCTTTCTCTCTCCCTCCCTCCTCCTCCTCAGCTGCAGCAGACTTGAGAGCACCCACAAAGTGAAAAAAAAAAGAGGGAAAGAAACAGAAGAAAAAACCTGCAATGCTGACATGGGTCTGGAACAATGGGCACAAACACACCCAGGAGTGGTCACGCATGCCTCATCATGGCTCCCACAAAGGTCAAGTGGAGGCTGCATGGAGCTGGCTGACCTCATTGTTCCTGCCACCACAGCTACTCTGCCCTATATATATATATATTTATATGCATATCTGTGTGTGACTGTGTGTGTGTGAGACAAACTCAGATCAAGCTCAGAGGGCCATAAAAAGTTCAGCGCTCACACAACGCCGTTTCTTTTCTTTTTTCGGAAGTCTGAGTCATCGTTTCTGTTGATGATGATAATATTTTACTCATAAAAAAATTGCTGAG
Organism: Stegastes partitus; assembly: GCF_000690725.1. NCBI lineage: Eukaryota > Metazoa > Chordata > Actinopteri > Pomacentridae > Stegastes > Stegastes partitus. The sequence continues at coordinate 79,522 of NW_007578632.1, forward strand.
GCACACGTTTGCCCAACTGTCAAGTGGCTAAGTTCACGCGACCGGTTTCAACAAGTTCTGTGGACGAACAAACCAGATGTTCTAATCAGCGGCGAATGAGGCGGGTTACATCGGGTTAATGTAGGTGTTGCGTTCAGTGTCACACAAGAAGTTGACATAAATATTGCAAAAAGAACAAAGTTCAGCTAATAAAAGAATGAAATAGATATTTTTAGAGTCTATAAATAGACAAGATGCTGCTTACAATAAAAAGCCTTTGATTTTATTTACATTATTATTATAAAAAAATGATCCATGCAGCTTTAATTTAGCAGCTACAGAGTCTAAAAACCCCACCTCAGGCTGTGTTCATGCTCACGACATCGCACCAAAGGTCACCATAAGTTTCCACAGTGGCGTTTCCGTGCAGCCCCAAACGTCCCGCACCAGCTGAGGGACACAAACGAATGATTTTACAGTATTGTAGCGCAACAGCTCGGCCTACACGAGCATCAGGAGCATCTGAGCTCGTGCCATCTGATCCATGTAATGGGATGATGGTGAACTGGAGAGAGAGAGAGAGAGAGAGAGAGCACTCAGATGTTTTTATGGGGCTTGCAGCATTAGCATACTAAAGCCCATTTGCAGATGGAAAACTAAATTCAGCTGTGCACAAGTATTTCCTGAATGTCTCTATGAATAAAATCGTCCACCGTATTACCATCACAGCAGCCTTGTAAGCAGCGGAATCCTGGCCACATAAAGTCACCATTATGGAGCGGAGGATCTCTCTCATCCTCGTCTGATGGAGGAAAAATAACATGAACTGCGGCCACAATGCCACAGCAGACGGGCTACTGTAGGCTGTCAGTCTTCATTTTACGGTAGCGAGCGCGTTCGAAGCCCCTTTGAAAAAAACAAAACTACCTGCACTGTTAAAAGAATGACGCAAACATTCCTCACTGTTTCCTCCACGCTTGTGCACGAAACATATTAGAGAAAAATATGACTTTTTTTTCAAAGGCCACACACTGCATAAGCACTTAAAAGTCAAGTGTTGGACGGTGGCAACAAGTGGTGATCTAACATAATGACATCATCTTATTTTGACAGTTGCCCCATTTAATGTGGAAACGATTAAAGAGGAAGACAAAGAGGGATTTCACCCATTACCCATTAAAGTTAACCACCAAATTACATGGGATTTTATAGGCCATAAATAAGAAAATGCTGCTGGATTTTGCCCTCCTCCAGCCACTGTTGAACCTCCCCTGTGAGTGTGCGCGTACGCTGCCAAGCTCAGGGGGAGAGACTTCGCCGCGGGACTCACCCGGCTTCGCTGCTGCAGCACGCAGTCAGTTGGAGGTTTGAGCGGCGGCGGGCGGCCGTCCGCGGTGGACGCTCGTTCACTTTCAACATATTGCACTGAAGTCAACCCTATCACGTTACAGCCCTCTCTGAGCCAGCCACCCCTGGCGGAGCTCCGCGTTCGCAGCGCCGACTCTTGAATGCCGTAATTCCTGGAAAGTGATGGGCAAGCTTTTTACAGTTTATTATCTCACGCAGCTCCCTCTCATCCATCCATGCAGCCATCACAGCAAAAGATCTCTCAGCACTTTCACCAATGCACCACTCATTCTCCAGGCCATTTGGTTGCGATTTACTACCAAAGAGGTTTACAGCAAATTGTTCCTTCCTCTCCTTCTTTTCTTTTCTTTTTTTTTTCTTTTCCTTCTTCTTTCTTTTTTTTTTCTTCATCTCTTCTTTCCCCCTCCGTATTCCCTTCCCATTCTGATCTGTATTATGGTATTTCATTGTGTTTTGTTTGTTTCACCGTGACTCCTTTCATCTCCCAGTCTGTCTGGCCTCATATCATTTTTAAAGTGGACCCAAATGCTTTCCCTGGCAGTTTCCAGCGTGCGCTTCCAGTAAGTCTGAGACATAAATCGAATATTTGAAAAAAGACAAATAAATACAAGTGTAAATATCCTCTTGGAAATGGCCTTAGCAACTTCTGTGTATAATTAGGCTGTCGTCTGTGAGTGTGCGCATATGTGTTTGTTTGTGTGTGTGTGTGTGTGTGCCTGTTTGTCTGTGTGTGTAGTAGGGAGGGGAGGGAAGTAAGATGCAAGATGTTAGCAATTGTGTTTGTGTGTCTGCATTAGTGTGCGGGTGACTAAATGCCCTTTTTAACCAATGTGTGAAATATTCCTAGCGGGGCTGGAAATGACTTAGAGCCCCCAAGGTGACGATAAAAGGGTCTTTTCCGAGTTGGCAGACGTCACGGTGAACGTCCTTCTCCCCCTTCCCCTCCTCTGACCACCCAACACCCCCACATCTGCAGCGCGATCAGCATTTGACCAACATAAACTATGGCTTGGCATTTATCTTACGGCTCAGCGTCTAACTGATTCACTGCCGTCTGGCTGCGATTCCAAATTAGCTTCCAGGAACACAAGGGAACAAGGGGCAGAAAAATAAAGAGGGAATGACATAGTTGGCATTGGGAAGATGATTCAGAGAAACCAATACATGTCTGGCATCTGTGAATGGCATAATCACGATGAGACGATGGGGCAACCCCTCTGTTTTTCCTTCTGCTGTTTGTTTGTGAATTCGTACGAGTGTGTATATGTGTGTGTGTGTGTGTGTGTGTGTGTGTTTGATCATGCACCAGAGCGTGCTTTACGCCAGTGTCGCCAGTGAGTTGGCGTATTTTCTGTGTTTATGTGTGGGTATTGTGTCTGGACTGAGTGGTCATTGTATTCCAGACATGTGGTATATTCACTGCAGAGTGATTCACTCCTACCAGCATCTGTTGTCTACCCCTGCAGTCTCTAAGAGGTCTGATTAACACCACACAAACTGACCCACCCGGAACTGACCGGACCTGACCGGATCTGACCACACCTCCCCAAAATAAACCGGAGACAACAGGATGGGATCAAAACAGAGGAGGAACACAAATGCACGAAAAAATATTTATTTACTCACCTCTCCAGCGACTTCAGCTGATTCCCGAGGTGTCCGTTTTTACGAACCTTAACGGAGAAGGCAGACGTTAGGGCAGCACTCGTCCTGACTTTTGCAAGCTGATGTTAATTTTTGCTGCTAGAATAAACGCAAATAAATCTAAAAATATCCTCAGCAATCAGAGACGAATGTAAAATTCTGTGAGGTCCCGAGATTTGATTTAAGCACGACAACTGCATTGCAAATTTTCTGCTTCCCACAGTTGCCACTCCTGGAAGCAGACGAAAAACAAGCTTCCCCTCTTTCCAAACAGTCATTTCACTCCAAAAAAAAGATTTTCTTTGTCATTCAATAGTTAAGGCCTTAGCGAGCTTTAAACAAAATGCCTGTTGAGCCGCTTCTGACAATCCAGGTTTTAGCTTTTTCGGAAAAATACAAATTCTCCCAACACGTCGGCGGTCGCACCCACTCCAGCAGGTAGGAACGCTTCTCAACCCCATTTTTTTTCCATTCTTAATGCAACAGCTTCATTATTTCTCGTACGTGACCGAGCGTGAGACTATCGAGAAGACACTCTCCGGAAGTGCAGCCTTATCATGTGCACAATTTATCACTTGTTCTTGGAGGGAGATCAGGAAGGCAGCCAGAGGGAGGTCATGACTGCAGGCCTCCTTGCCCTGCCTTTGAGTTGAAACATTCACGACAGACATAAAAACGTTTGCCTTAGACATGGTCCGATGACACATCCAGCAAAATAGCTAGTTTCGAGTGTACGGAAACCCTTTTTAGTGCTCTAAATACTGCAACACTTCTGCAAAACCTCACCTTTGTGGTGTGCGTCAGCCGGAGAAACAAGGAGGCTATTGTTAGAGACGCACATTTTAAAATATCCCCCTGTGTTGTTTTGTGTTTTATCATATCTTAGGGAGAAGCCTCCCTGTGTTCTAATTGTTGCTGTGGTTTGCTGTTAACACAAACTCAACACTTCCTTCATCTGTTTCACATTAAAGCCCTTCCAGTGGTTGGGACACATAATCCCTTCGCTCCCCAGAGTGCTTTTATTGTGAAATATCTTTGGTGTTGCAGCTATAGCTTAACAAGAATGACAGAGACAAAAAGGCCAGAGCCCAGTGCAATGAATGAAAGAGAGTCAAAATAAGAGGAGCTCATGATCTGGTTGTAGCGCTGATGGAATTAATGCCGTGGAAATATACATTTTACTGAAATGACCATGCAAGCCACCGTAGTAAATTTTCCCCTGATCTCCCCTTTGCTTTTTTTGGAACTGGTTTTCATTTGTTCAAACAAAGGCTGGCTGTTGTTGAAGATACTCTCAAACAGGAACAAATAACATTCGAGGAGCCAAGTTGGGATTTTTTTTTTTTTTTCTACGGTGTTTATGCCTTTCACAACTTTTTCACACATTAACGTAAGTGTTCAGGTTGGACAGCGCGGATAGCAGCGGGATACGCGCGCCTCATTTACTCCAGAAGCTGTTTCGAGCACAAAACAACTGAATTCCTAGTTTTGAAACAACGGCTTTTGCACCCTCCGACGTTTGCATGTTCACCAAAACACCAAAATTTTCGCGCGCCAACCGTTCTGCTGCCATAAAAAACAGCGACAGCCAGCCAGAAACGGTGACCCGGAGTGTGTTATTCTGCGTATAAATCTGCTTTATCTTTTCGTTTTGGTTTTAATCAAAATATGATCTGCAGAGTAATTGTTCATGTCGGCCTTCTTGTGGAAATTCAAATAGGATTTGTGGGATTACTCGAAATAAATGAAATTTTTTGTCGTTGTTGTTGTTTTTAGCCACTCTAGGAAACTGACTTCTTGGAAACTAGCAGAAAATACGGGGCAGGACTCAAGAGCAAATCGCACTGGATTGTTCCGATTCCCAAATCTGGTAAATCCCAGCATCACTGCACATGTTCACACTTCTGGGACACTATCGCTTCTGGGAGCTCACATTTCACTGTATATAGTCATCACTATGCCGATGATACCGGCTCCCCCTTTGATGTTGTAGATAACCAATACATCACCATAACCGCGCGCAGAGATGCTGCCTCGGTCAGCTGCTTCCATGAGATCTGGGAAAGATCAGTCACAAGCCCACGCAAATGCAAGTCCTTGAGGAGGCCATGAAAAAAGGCAGCAGTATTTATCCCACTTGTGGCTGTTTTCAGGACTGGGAACAATGCTGTCTTTATGGTGTGGTTTTATCTCTCTCCGGCCACAGCCGAGAATGGTTGCTGTCTTGTGATGGCCACTGCATAAATCAGTTTTGGTGCTTGCGCTTGGCAATGCAGTCAGGCGAGAGTTAGATAAGACGAGGACATGGAAGGAGAGAGGACAGAGGGCCTGTTGGAGGTCATGGAGACGGATAGATTGAAAAATGGATAGAGGAGGAAAGATGAGGACAGGAAAGCAAAACGGAGAGGGAGCTGCAGGAAAAGAGGAGGAGGAGGAGGAGACCTGGCTATCAAACAGCCAGTACAGTGTGTGCTTTTAAGAACAACTCATCTCTCCAACCACCTAAGCCCCTTTTGAATAACTTACCATAAATAGAGGTTTCTGATCGACTTATTCATCAAAGGGGGGGTTTCATTCTTCCACGCCGTGAATGAGTGAGAATGAGGTGTTCTTCCAGATTACAACTCCTCAACTTGGTCTTTGAGGATTAGGGGGGAGTACAATAGACTACAATGGAGTCAGCCAGGGTGGGTGCTGCACAGATAAGTACTCGCAGGAATCAGCGAGAGGGGCAAGATGAAAACAACATGTTTTTCCTGCCCATGTATTTCTAGCGTCTCCGAGCCGAAGCTGGATATAACTGTCTGAATATGTGAGCAGAGATATTTAACTTGGCTAAGGAGATTACTTTTTCTAAACGGCGTTAAGTGGCTCAGTCAACATTTAGACCTCTTTTTTTTTTTCTTTCTTCCCTCCTCCTCCTCCTCCTCCTCTCTCTCAGATAAACTGTACTGACTCAGATAATAGCTGTTGATTAACATCCAAGAGCTGAACAAAGCGCATTTATCAGATTCATTCACAGAAATGCAGATCGCAACATGTGTGCATGCTTGTCTCGCACACACACACACACACACACACATGGGAGGGGGGCACCTTGATGCACCAGTAACCCTTCATTAAGGCTAGAAAACACAAGCAAACTGAGGAGACAGGCCATGCTTTGTTAAGCTGCCGAGGGAGTTAAGTAATGCTGCTGAGCGTGTGTGCTCAGTGGATCAGTCTTAACTGTCTTTGGCGTTGATGAGATTTATCATAAAGGCGTAATGTCATAACCATATCATCAACACAATGGCTCCTCGCGATTAAAGGAGATTTGGTGCGTCGGGATCTTTGAAGTCTCAGATGAAGCGCTGAAACATTATCCTGACGCGAGCGAGACACCACTGATTCATGAGCTATCGAAGGAAAAAAAAAAGAAAACAATAGAAAAGACAGAAAGGTATGAATGGTGAATGGGGAGGCTCGCGTCGGAGGAACCCGTGAGGTGTGTTTCCGTTCACCTCGTTCAGTCCGTGCGCCGGCTTGTGCGCCTGTTCAGCGTTATGTCAGAACACTGCGAGGTACACACAGCTGTATTGGCAGCGGCGTTATCGCAACCTGCTTCACAGCGCTACGAAGGAAACAACAGCCTCTTTGTGAGCATGTGTGTTTATAGCGAGCCAGAAAGACAGGGAGAGTGCTTTTTGGCAGACCTTATTACCATACAGCCCCTCTCTAATCCTGCCCTTCCTCTCTCCACCTATAATATGGCTGCATATCCGTTAGCCAGGCTACAGACAGAGAGGAATCTGCAGCGGAGGAGAGGGCGATCAGAGGGCGAGTAATTGAAAACACACAAAGAGCACTGACTCAGAGAGCCCAGCTACCAAGGGAAGGTGCATGCGTGTGTGTGTGTGTGTGTGCATGCAGGCCGGTGTGTGCAAACAAATGCATGTGTGTGTGTGTGTGTGTGTGTCGGCGCAATACACCGAGCGAGAAAGCCCTGATGAACAAAGGTTTGAATTGCGAAAGAGACAAACTCACTCTGCGTGACATCTGACTAAATACTTTCATTGTTTCTCCTGCCGAAAACAAGTATCAAGTATCGCGGCCCGGGAGTGCAAAGAGACAAAGTTCTGAGACCTGCCTCGTTAATTTACTCCAACGTGTGCTCGCTGCAAAACGATACGCGCTGCAACAACTCGATTCACAATTTTAAGCCCTGACATTTGCCAGTGAGCACAAAAACTGCCACTGGACTGAGGTAACTCGAGCTGCTGCGAACCAATTTTTACCAATTTTCTCGATATGAGTGGAATCTCACTTGTGGTTAGTCTTGTTTTGAGACAGATACTCTGAGAAAATTCCTTAATTTTCTAAAAAAGCAGTTTTACCGAAAATGAAGAGAAACTGGAAATAATTATCTCAACAGTAAAAATTTGGGCTCGCTTCAGGAAACGAGGTCCTGGGGTCGAGCGCTAAGGTGAGCGCTTCTCGCCGTTTTCCCTGCTCCCTGCATGTGTGTGTCTTTTTTAACACCAATTCACCAGCGGCAAGAAGAGAAAACACTGTTTGAACACTGTTTATTCATCTGAGAGGGTAAAACACCGTAACCCTGCTCACTACTACTTGGAAGCATCCTGAGGCCTCTTGGAAAGATTTAGTACTCAGAGAAAATGCGACTGATACCGGGGAGAACTTGAGGTTTCTTTCACCGAGGTCTGAAATACGCTCCCGGCATTCAAGCCACGAGGATGAAAAGCTCTCGGACCAGGGGGCTAATTTAAATCAAAAAATCTGCGGCTATATGGTTGAATTCTATACTCCCCGTATCACGTTTCAAATGCCTCCAGTGCTTGAGTGCAATTCAGCGTTTGGATTGTTTGATTGTTTGGGGCTGTCTGGGCTTTCAGTCATATGGCAGTGCTCCTCGGGACACAGGCCAAACTCATAGCATATGTTGGAAGGGTATGACAGGAGTTCAGTGAGTATGTGTTTTTGAAGTGTACACACACAGACACCCACACACTGAGAAATGGCCTTTGTTTGAACGATATGTTTTTGGCAAGCATTCACACACATTCATGAATAATGAATGCGTGTGTGTGTGTGTGTGTGTGTGTGTGTGTGTGTGTGTGTGTGCACAGCGACACACACACACACTTTCGCTCTTTGTGAGCTTCACCTAGCCGCACACACACACAAAAAGCACCCAACAAATAAACACAGACACCGAGGGCAATTTGTCTTGATTTTGTAATCTTTGCACAGAAAGGTCAAAGATTTCTCGCTGGGTTGATCAGGACGCTGATATTGTCTGTCTGCGCGATTCGTGCGAACGCCGCCGTGTGTTTGTGGGTTTCCATCCCACATTGTTGCGGTCTTCAGCCATGTAAGGTAATTCACCCATCCTGAACGTGTATTTTTTTTTGTGTACATTAATATCTCAAACATCTGTGCACGTCTGCGATTGTGACTTGGCAGTCCCTCTAAAGTTTTTGCCGTGGACCCCGCGACGCGATCAAAAACATATTTGTGCCAACCTTATCTTAAGAGTGGCTTTTATCCGCCATGCTGACTGGTGCTCTGGTATTTTTCTGTTTCTCATTCTTTCTTCCCCTCCCTCCTTCCTCCTCTTTTCCCTCCATCACCAGTCTCAAGGATTTCCTCCATTATTCACTTGTTTTTCTCCCCATTTCCCTGCTTTCGCTCTCGCTCTCTCTCGCCTTTTCTTTTTCTTGTAGCCTGTTTTGATTCAGAATGTGCCAGTTTGGGTGGTGAGGATGGAGCTCCCCAGACCCTGGAGGGGTATTGGAGCCCTAGGAACATTGGTCTCTGCCTCTCCATGCGTCGGCATTGTGAGCATGGGCTAATCGTTAGAGCGAGGCCTCAAAGAGAGAGGACAAAAGTTCACGGTGGGTCACTTTGGCGTCCTAACATGAAAGGAGTTCCCAGTTTCAATGAGGATTAACCAAAAATTCCATTGACTGCAACACTATGGGAGCTCGCAGCATCTTATACATATGAATTTCCCATGCGAATTCGCCGCACATATGACGGTGCCGTCGCCGCACACATGCAACCGCTAGCACACATTACACGCATTCACACGGGCAAGCGCACAATGCACACATCATTCAGCGGGGAGTTAAATGAGTTCAGTGTCGGCAGCACTAACGGTCAAATCCTGCCCCTTGACCCCTCGGGTGCCTTTCAGGGAGTCTCTGTGTGCACAAGTGAGCGCTTGTGTGTGCGTGCGTGTGTTTGTTTGTGAGCGCGTGTGAGGGAATTAAAGCGTCTGTGTGGCCAAAGGCAGATTAAGGTCCCCATAGTAGAGCCTATTTAGAGGTTAATGTGTCAGGTAGTGAACTTTATGTGCACAGCTCGTGACGCCGGGAGGTGAGACTCGGCTGCGTCGTACCTCTGGAGTCAAGCTTCAGGGGCCGAGCGGAGCAGAGCGCTGGCCTTTGTTTCACACCAGATGAAAACGCTGAGGATGTTGAATGGGGAGAATGAGATGATTGAATGAAGCTATGACAGGACTACTGAACCATAGCTGTGCCCTCTGCGTAAATGTTCAGGCCAAAGGGGGGCAGCAGTTCATTCGGTGTCTTTGTGACCTTAAGGCTGTGTCACACAATGTACACTGAGTTCCAGTCATCTCCGTTCTTCGCATAGCGCGGAGGCCGGCGGCGGGGTGCTTGCTCGACCAGCTTGGCACCCACCTCGTGTCATAGGCAGCGCTTAACAGCCACATTCCGGCCGCGGCAGTCGAGCTCAATGTGCCCATGCATCCAAGGGGTCATTAATACAGAGGCGGGATCCTTATTATCTACCGGTGCCCCAACATGAACTTCAAACACGTTCCTCTGACTCGATGGGTCGATCATGCAGAACCGGGTCCCATTCAGGTCCATTCCCACATCTCCATTGTGTGAATAAGTTCTAACACCTGACAGAGTGCTGACTAATGACACATTTTCTTATCAGAGACACAAAAAAAAAGGGGCTGCACAGTCATCTTTTCTTTAACTTTGGTTTGATGTTAATTGTTTGGAACGGCCACATCAGAGCACACGGTGGGTTTTTATTTTATTTTAATGCCAGATATGAATTCTTGACCTCACGTACGAGTGTTGTTTCAGCTTGAAAACGTTGTTATTCAGGACAAATGTGAGTAATAATGCCTTCCTTATCTGATAATGAGTGAGTCATAACTAAATTATATCTTTACATCATATTTTACATTCGGGTTCGTTACGTAACAGAGAGGAGGAACCCCAGAGGTCCACTCAAGCTCTCCAGAACGCCGCAGTCGCAAATGAAGACTACACAAGGGTCAGGTTTGCCTAAGAATCTGGTAACAGTAATAGATTGTTTTGTTCTAAATTTCCACGCGAATCAGAACGAAATCTGGAAATTCTTTGCTAAGCCTGTTGAACTAAAGGCTCCGGGGAGCCCTGCGCACATGTGTGTCACTGATTAATACTGCAGGCTTTCCCAAAAAATGTGAGGCAGAGGAAAAAAGAAAACACCAACTATCAAAAGGAAAACACAGATTTCCCATCATCATCCTCTCTGTCACAGGCCAATGGTAAAAGTTCTGGGAAGCAAGTCTCGCAAGTTGAAGCTGCTTGTAATGATTCAACAGCGTGTGAGATACAGAAGCATCGGTGGCCGCCGCCGGTATGTCATTCACTATCACACGTGAGTTACGCGTAAGCAGCCGCGATAATGAAGACGACGATAACACGCTTTAATACCGACGCCAGAGAGCTGCTGTGCGTACGGGGCGGAGATAAAAGCAGGCAGAGTCGCAGAAAATGGAGGGAAATGTGTTGCCCTCTGATACAGCGACGGACAGGAGTGATACTGTGCCCTCTTTGTGCACTCGAGGCTGTGTCGGGTGCAGAGATAGGGAATGGGGCCCTCTGAATCCGTGGCACAAGGGAAGGCAGGCACAGAGTGTGAAAAGAAGGGGGCGGACCTGAGCGCCGGCATATGTTACCCATCAGCGGGGAGAGCGTGGTGATAATCAGGGCTGGGCTTTGATTACATTTGATGACATTCTTACGGCAGCGACTGATGTGTTATTACATACACGCCGTGCGTTATTAGGTGACCATGGTTACATTACTGTGCCATTCAGATAGGAGTGACATCCGATTGACCTCCACTCATTCAGCTATGCAAAACCCCTGAAATATTTATTTGCTCTTCTCTGGTCTATTTTTTTTTTTCGCCCATGTGCTCCCCTTTTTGTTTTTGCCTTTGCATTGCTTTAACATCTCCTCTGTCTGTCTGCTCCGGTTTGCAATTCAATTTACTACAGACTGAAAATAAGAACAGACGAGTGGTCGACGCTGGATTGAAATTTTCACCGAATAGCGGACGGCGTTCGGAATAGCATTTGACAAAGTTGAAACGTTTCCATTGTGATACAACCGTCCTTCGCTAAATAGTAAAACGCGACCATGTGACCGACCTCCAGAAGTCATGAGGAAAGATTGTGTTGCGTCAACGCGGAGATAAAAAAGAGCAACAGAGAGCATGATAGGAGAAGACAAACTGAAAGAAGGAATGGCAGAGACAGACACGTGCACATACAGTACACACACACACACACACACACACACACACCACACACACACACACACACACAATCCCCAAAAGGACAAACAGCTTTTGTTTCTGTCATGCGAGGCTCAGAGAGGCAGAGAGAGGCTTTATTGGAAAAAGGGCTGTGGTGTTTTCCCCTCCAAAATCACTAGGGCTCATTAGAGAAGACATTTCAGAGCTGGAAAAGAGCACATGACACATCACACTTCAGACAGCTGACCTATTTACAGGGTGACTTGTAGCATATCTATAAAACACATTACAGCGCCGTCACCAGGGACCGGTCGCATACAATCGGGAGGGAAAATATGAACTAATCATCTTCTGAGGTTACGTACGGGGAAACGGAGGGGGGGGAGGAGGGGGATGATTTAGCTGTCAAAGAGAGAATAACAGGAGCTCACACACATCAAACACACTTCAAATACAAGTGACGCACGCATTCACACCCACTCAGAAAAAACACGGTTTATTTGTGCAACGTGAATCCGAAAAGTTTGATACGCGCCGTACGCGAGTCTGCAGGCGTCTGCTTTCGGTCTCCGCGAGCTTCCACTCTGTGTTGATGGCTTCCATGTGTTTTATATCAGTGGTGAAATTTACCTTTTTTCATGGAAGAGGAAGGGCAACCCGACATAGTGGCATCCCCCAAAATGTCTCCTTTGGCAAAAAAAAAAAACAAAAGCCACCATAGAAAAAGAAACCATAAACCATTCAGTGAGATGAGGTCATACATTTTTGGCATGGGTTACCCCAGCGGTAAACACAGTATTGCTGTGAATCATACAACTGTCTAAATTTCTGCAATCATCAGAGCCGTTTTCAAGCACGGGGCCACGTAGGTGGGCGCCACCAGCTGGAGGGGCGCCACAGAGGAGGCTTTTTTGTTTTTTTGCTTCTGTTCCACTTTTGAAAAGTCCAGCGTAGCCCTGACGTTTGTCGAAAACACAAACGCTGCCCACGCCAAACACCTGATACTGAGAGGAGGCTACAGACAGACAGATAGACAGACAGATGGAGGAAGGACACGCTGCTAGAGGTCGACTTTCACCATCAATAACCGGCCGGCTTCCGCTTTTGTGCTCCTGCTGTGCAAAAAATCACGAGAGGCTGCTTATATTCCAGGCAAACATTATAAAACAATCCCCGCCTGCGTATAAATCACGATCGGGACACAGATAACGCTGTTTGTGTGCAGGTTTGTCCTCAGCGCCGAGTCATGTACCGGTGACTGAGTCAGAAGAAGAAAAGTACATCGAATTTATCAGCTTCGGTTCAGCTGTTCTTTAGTAAGAACCTCAGCCTAGATTTGCTCCAATGGAGCAGCTCAGAGACCAGCAGCGAAACCACGAGTTTAAACCGGGTACCGTCCATGTGTGAATGTGAGTTTACAGTGTGGATGTAAGGCAGGGTGTTGCCAGCACACGGTATGCGTGACCAGACAAATACGGTTTCTTTTCTTCGTCATTTTTTATTATGCAAGTGAGAATATTTGCGTAGCTTCAACATATGTTCCCACAGCACAGAAGCTAGTACTATATGTTCTTATCTTTCCTTGTATCAGCAGTGAAACTCCATCCCTTCCTCCTGTCTCGTTCCCACCTATCCCAGTTGTGTTTTGAAAGGGTGGTTATATTCGCTGTTATTGTATGATTTCACAGAACCTCTCCTCCCAGCCTTTGAAGCAGGGAAGAGCTGACCGAAGCTGAGCGATCCCTGCTGTAAGCCCCTGTCTGGGCAAGACCTGAGTCAGTCCCACCACCAGGACTCTTCTCTCCCTCTCATACCCATCCACATTCTTCCTGCTCCTTCATGTAACTGGAACAAATTTATGTCAGCTCAACAGATTTTCAGGGCACTTTCTGAGGCGTGCACAAGACTGCGAGCCTGTTGAAGCTGACCTGAGGGTATTTGTCCGGGTTGAGGCCTTTGAAAATAAACAAGAGGACAGAGGAGCTTAGTCATGTGAAGTGGTGAGACTTTAGGGGGAGAGGAAAACAACAATTACCCGAGGCGTTATGGACATTAAGGGCTGAATGAGAGCTGTTCAGAGGTGAGATTCTCTGAGCAAAATAAGCAAAGCGGGGATACTATCTGTGCGCTGAGGACACTGATGAAAGGGAGTAATAGAAAAACACAAATAAACTTCATCTGACTCGGCGCTGACCTCCTTTGTCAAAGTGCTACCGCTGGGTTGGAGGTGCCGGGTTTCCGTCGGCTCGGCTCTCTCTCACTTTGCACATAATTAAGGCCTTACGCTTTCATATGATGCCACAACGAGAGCCTCCTTCCCGGTCAACAACAACCCAAGGTAAACAAAAACAGCGGTGCATATGTTTGGTGTGCAGTGCAGCTGCAGGAGGATGGTGTACCAGGTCAACAATGTGCAACGGGATTGCAAAACACTGTGTTTACTCTCTCATCCGCCCACTCGTCTTGGCTGTTTAATTCCTCCGCTCTTTCGAGGATTTGGCAGCAGGGTCGACGGGCCTTCCAGTCTAACCTTGAATGCTCAAATGACCTTAAAATTACTGGCTTTGTATGTGTATTCAGCATCAGAGCTCTCTAGAAAAACCAGCCTTTTACATACTTCAGGATAAACACAACCCGTATCCTCGTGACTGATCTGTGTTGACATGAAAGTGACATGTGGGGGAAAAAAGAGGCTTTGAGCGAATAGGAAACTATTAGTCCGAGGGAATGTTTTTGTTGCTCCAAATTAACACCACAGTTAATGACTTCACAAAGGTCCATTTGCTGTAAAGTACAATAAAGCTGTTATTTGCCCCTTGGTGCCCCTCGTGACCTTGTAAACAAACAAGACCTACAAACCTGGACCTGGAAACCTTTAATATCTGACCACCACCACCACAAGACGCCTAGCATCCATGATGACACTCTACGGAGCGGACATGCTTTCAGCCTACTTTATGATAACTGCTCATTGTGCATTTTCTGCCATTAACAGACACACCAAAGGCAAATTGCCAAAGACTGCCTTCACTCTGCCTCCTATTTGGTGTTTAGAGGGCATGCAAACAATTGTTTCCAGGAACTGGGGGATATCAGTGCAGGCCAATTGGCCCTGCACATACACGCACAGTTAGCACAGCAAGGAAGAGCCTTGGCCTCGTCGCTGCTATAATGCTGTGGCTCACTGGGTCACCATGAGTTCCTAATGACCCAAACAAATACATCCTCTATCCCTGTGTGCACCATCTGCCTGCTTTTTCTGCCATTGATTCTATTCTCCCAGTTCGTGCCATTGCATGTGCCAGTTGATAGGGGATGTTTATGAGCAATTACCAACAATTACGGTTGTCCAGTTTGCTCCATTTGCATGAGGATGGTTTTTTTAATTGTGTTTGCGCTAGCACCCAAGCATGACGAGGCTTTTGTCAAAAGATGACTGGCTGTGGCACTCAAACATAGTGACCGGAGGAAATGAAGAAGGGCATGCGACCTTGACTATCCCAAGGTCGGTGTGTGGGCTTTGAAATGTGAAAAATTAGCTTTTTCTTTGGAATTTAAAGTAAAATCCTTATAATGGGTCTAATAAATATTGGGTATCACAGTGGTTCACTTACTTCATTTGCTAAACCTGGTTCTCTTTACCAAACTCAGTGTGTGCTGCTCTAAACGGGCGGCATTTGATGCATCATTTGACCAATAATATGAAACAAAAACACTTATAGGCTACTTCCATCAAGAGGAACAGGTTGGTATTATGGAAAACTGTGAAGAACATGAAGAATATTTATTGTGAAAAGCGGTGTCACTGCAAATGATGCAAGAAGGAAACTGTTAATCATATATCTATTTTACAACTTAGTGCACTTTCAATTCAGCTGCAAATTATAAACATGATGGCTGCACATAAGAGCTCATAAACTCCTTAATCAAGTACGTTGAAATGACAAGGCGAGAGATTTGGTCTGACACTCTCACGTTATGAAGAATTTATTGAAATCATTTAAATTTTTTGCCAAATCAAAGTGAAATTATTGTGACTGGTTGATTATTCTCTGGGATAAATGCAAATAAACAAATAACTTTCTAATCTCTGTTGTACTAACTGCAATACCAGTGGTGTAAAATGGACTTTGATGCACATCAGGACCAAGCTTAGAAGCATATTGATGCATTTTTTGCGTCATGTAAGTTTTGATGACCAACACGGCTTCATTCAGGGTCATTATTAACGTACAGCTCAAAGAGTTTACAGATAAAATGTGCAATGTCAGCCAAAAATCTGTATCACTCACCAAGGAAAGAATTAATGACGATGGATGCTTCTTACAGCTGATTTAAACTCTGAACTGGATCTCCTCCGGAGCTGGGTAGCTGTGCAGCATCAGTAACCATGGTGACCTAGCAAGTTAAAGAGAGCCGCCTTCATGACACTGAAAAGTCTGACTTTAGGCTCAACATACCTCGCTAACCTTAATATTCTAGGTTAAGTCATACGATAAACAAATAATACCTACATCTTTGCCAATCGAACCAGTGCAGTCAACATCTAAAAGAAATACATCATATATTACAAATTTTAGTCATGATTTTAAGATTACACTCACACGAAGCCTTTTATTTTTTACAGTCGTGGTGGTTGCTTTAAATTTTAATTTGCAAAAGCAACAGATTCCACCTCCGGGCATCACAAAAAAAAAACAAAAAAAAAACAGATACCCATGCTGCTAATAAGCTTTGGCAAGCACCCGTTGGCAACACTGGCTGTGGTCTGGTGAGCATTATGGTTTCCCAAACTCCACAGCGGCGGTCATGAGATTCTCAAGGGTTCTTTTATAAGAAGACACTCTTGTAGTCATTAACTAAAACAGGATCAAATGGTGCCTGGTTGTTTTACTACAACCAGCAACAACACTGGGTCAACTACCCTGTTAGGCAAGTTTTAAGGTTGGGGTTATGGAAATGTTGATGTGGAGAAGAATAGTTTGATCAGAAGATGTGTGCAGGCAAGTTTAAAATGCCTTCTCAGCTACTGGCATGGAACAATAACGTCAAAACACTCCAACTACCTGGTATGCAATGTGTTAATGTGGCTCTGATCTGATCTACATCTCACTCCGTCTCTTCTGGGATCAAATTTTTTGTTCGGTAGCTGGCGAAACTCTTTGAGAGGAGCAACCCCACATGCACGCTCTCCTAAATATATAGATTATCAGTCATACACCACGTCCACACACACTCTCAGAAACCCACTCACCTTAGCTGGCAGGACTGCGAGTACCCCTCCAGAGCACGCACATTGTTGGCTGGTGGAAGAGTTGAGGAGGAAGGGCAGACGTACTCTGGCCCCATCTCCAGTCTCCGTCAATATTTCATAAGGAACCTTTCTCCTGTCCCCTGGTGCCCAGCGGCCTTCCCCCTGCGTGCAGCATCAATTCTTTATTCCTCCACTGTAAAGAGCTGTCACTCGTCTCCCAACAGGACATAAAGGAAGTTCCAAAAAAAAAACGTCTTGCATACTTTCTCCTAAACTATTAGCCCCGATCATTAACATTCTCTTGGCTTCCCTCAACATTACACTGTGTGCCGCCTTAGATGTCTGATATATGTTTTAGCCTTGAGAAATCACGGCCAGAAAAACAGCAGCGGGTCTTGTAGCTTCATGCAATTGGAATTCAAACCATTCCAGGTGAAATTACTCCAAAAATCACATCTGCAGCGCTCTCCCTCCACTGAGTCAGAAACAACATGTAAACCTATCTGAGGAATTAGAAGAAAAGCGGTTGAGAACAGTTATGTCATTGGATTGCACGTTGGCCTGCCAGATTCGAACAGCAATACGGGCTCACATGTGCAATACTGCTCGAGCGCTATTTTATATTTATGCAAACAGGACCTCTACGTCAAACTCTGCACATCATCCGAAAGGTAGGAAAAGTGTGTAAAGTCTTTGGGCACAACAACCGGAAAAAACTTCTCAGAGGTTTTCAGTCACCGGGTAAAAGGAGTTCACGGAGCTGGGAAGTAGGAATAAACAGGCAGCGTGAGAGGCAAAGGAAACAGGCAACATGAATTTGTTTTGTTTTTTTTAAGTATTTTATCAATTTGGATCCAAAAGGGAAGATGTGAAGAGCAGCGAGTTGTCTAAAAGTTGATAAAGAAGACGATAAAGTAGCTGAAAGTCAAAATCATGATTCTCTACAAAACGTTTGGTTCTCAACTTTGATTTGACAACAATCGTTTTTGGTTTTAATTTCATGTCCTCCTTCAGAATCAGAAGTATTTTAATCAGGCTGATGAATAAATAGCGTTATTTGCTGCTTAGTTTTTTTTATACTGATGCTATTTCGTATGTAGTTTAACGTGTCTTAGCGATTGCATTGCAAAGATAAAAATGCAAAACATGACTGGGAATAATTCTCTAGAGGCGTCTCAGAAACATTTTGCAAAATCATGGTGCGTTTACATGCTGCACACAAAACTAAAGCTCTGCTCTCCACTTAAATGCAGCACAATGACTCAGCAATCAGTGCCGTGTCCTGTTCTGGGTTTGCAGCGCCGATCGTTTCTGTGTAGTGGAGGGTGTGTGCGCTCAGATTTCTCCCTCCCCTACATGCAGCACAAAGACACGGAGAGATCAGGTGGACCGGAGGATCCGTAGAGTTTAGCGAGAATGAGCGCCGGCTTAACATAAACAAGCAGCTTCTATTAGTGTTTTTCATTACGAGTCAAGTTTACACTGCAGCGCATGGCCTCCGGGAAAACGCCAAACGCTTACATGCTCGAGCCCATCGAAGGCTTTCATCTCCTGACACACCTACTTGGCATTTAAATCTCATCAAATTAGCTGCCAAACATATGAATGGAAGAGTTACAGCTTGACGTTTAAGTGCCAAAAACTCACAAGTGCGGCGTGACAACGTTTCGCTTTAAGCAGCACAGGTGGTCGTCTACGCTGGAGAATATCGTCGGATTCCAGCGCCGGTTGAGAATGCAGGTTGTGTGTCTTTGGGTTGGACTGGACCGGCAGCTCGATCCCTGCACTTTCACCTCATGCATCGCTGGCTCCACTCCGGCTCTGATTAAAAACAGGAATAAGGCGGTTATAGGAAGTAAATTGATTGATTGAGTCCTAACAGAAAAGGGAAGCCACTGATCACACATCTGTGAAATAAAAGTTACTTTATTTACTGAGTAAAGAGAGCAAATTATTTATGGTGCACTTACGACAAACTACTAATGGTCTGAAAATTGCTGCATGGTTTTGGCAGCGGGCAGAGAGCTTTATGACACCCATAAGTGTGTGTTTGCGTTTCTGACAGCTCCATTTGTTTTGTAACCAGAGTTGAGTTTTGAATGATGCTTTTCACCTTCTCTCATCTGCTCTGCATTCATATCTCACCAAATAAACTCCCATGCAAAAGGGAGAACTGCAGCTTTAAACCCGACAACGCCGAACTTTTGTCTCCCCCTGTTGGCAGTGGCGCTAAATACATAAACACTGTTGATTCATGCTTCTGACACACAAAATGTTCTCAACCTCACGTGGAAGAAAACCGTGTGACTTCCAACTTGGAGCATAACTGTATAAAGCCTTACATCAGCGTCCACAAAAACTCAAATGTTTGTCGTCATTTCTTGCAATTAAAAGAAAAAGGGAAGGAAAGCTTTGAGCAGGTGTGCTGTTGCTCCAGGACAACGCGTCCGTCCACACAGCATAGGTGTCAGAAGCAGCCAAATGTTGCTCCAATGCACCGTACTCACCATCGTACTTGCATGGTCGCCATTTTCAGAGTGATGATGAAGTCATGCACGCAGTTGAGGAGGCTCAAGATGTGACTTTCTTCCGCAAAGGGATCCTTGAACACCGTTAGACCAAGTGCATAGACGTTACAGAAAGCTATGATGCAAAAACAATCTTTCGCCTGTGACGTGAACTTTTTGAAGCACCCTCGTAAACCTCATCATCGACCACGTGTTCATTTTCGATGGTAGTCACTCCTCTTCATGCTGGGTATCTTCTTCCTCTTTTCGCAGAAGCTTTATAGGTTTTTCTGTCCATACTTCCATGTTTCATTTTGCTGTAGCCAACAGTTGCTCCCATCTTCCACTCTGTCAAACCAAACGCCGCTGGTAAAACACTAGTGGCGCACCAGCAGTGGGAATGTTGATTTAAAGCTCCAATACACTGCAAAATACAGAGAGATTCACACGGGCTTGATAGACTTATTAGCATTGTATAGATTTGTTTGGCAGAAGCTTGAATGTAACGGATGTGCGCTGATATGTAAAAGCTAGCTTTAAATATTGTCAAGAACTCACTGGAGTACCGTGAGTTTAGCTTGAAGCAGTGCA
>NW_007578632.1:100570-111827 GCF_000690725.1 Stegastes partitus
GCTTGTGAACATATTTTTGAAGTAGCTTCGTCATTCGGGTCACTCGCAGCCCTGCAACAGATAGTTTAGGAATATCAGGGAGCAGAATTCCCACGTGAAAAAATGGACAAATTATCCAGGGTGTGACGGTCACAAGTTTCTAACAACCTCATGTAGTTTCGCCACAATTATCACTGTAATTTTAATTTGTTTTTTATCAGAAAATTTAGCAGCAAGGGAAAAAGAAAAAATCGCTAAATCATCCACACGCCAGCGGGAATGTGAGTTGTCTGTCTTAGGTTTACACTTGCACAGGACTGGCTGCTTGATTCCTGGCCTTTCACCTAATGCATGCTGGGACCGACTCCAGCCTCGCCGTGATTAAAAACAGGAATTATGCAGTCATAGGAAATAGATGGAGTCCTATCACACATTCTGTAGATTTAAAAGTTATTTTATTTACTGACAGAGCGAGAGACCGTGTGATTTATGATGCACTTATGACAAACTTCTAATTGTTTGAAATTGCAGCATGGTTTTGGCAGCGGGCCGAAAGCTTTATAACACCCAGACAGCTCCATCTATTTTGTAACAGGAGTTAAGTTTTGGATAATGTGTGTCAGGGGGCTATTCAGCAGCAGATTTACAGTAATTTTTTTAAAGTTAATTTTGCATTATGTGAATTTTGACCACTAGAGAGCGGAAAGACGACCTCAGAAACAAAGCTTATCACGTTGTAATGGCTAACTTGTTAGCTCACGGCTGCCTGTTTTACACATGCAGCAGACGCAGAGCAACGTTCGCTGTGAGTTGAGTTTCTGGTCAAGTTATGAACGTATGTGGGTGTAGCATTGAACGGTAACAGAATAAAGACCTTGTTATGGAGAGGGTTTCTTAGACGTTATTCATTTGATTCAGATGTTCAGATATGTGAAACTGATGAAATTAACTGGGAAAATATTGCATTTTTGAGTAATATTGGATATATTATTTTCGTTTCCTAATATAAACCTTTTCTGAAGCATTACATGAATCAGAAACAGGAATCATTGTTTGATCATCAGTCCATCTGAGCATAGAGGCAGCATTTTCAGAAGCATCTTGAAATTTTTTCATTCGTCGCTTCTCGGACTTTCATTCTGAGATAGATCTTTCCACTCAGCGTCTTCTACACAAAACACATTGCACATCTTCAGGAAGCGCTCTATAAAACCCCGCATCTATCAGATGGAGTCCGTGTGTGCGTTTGTCATCGTCAGATTTCGCTGCCCTGTCTCCTCCAGGCTTCCTCTGCTTTGAGGCGAACGGGGGTGAGACACAGACACGCCGCCCCACAGACGACCTGATCACAGAGATGAAGGCTTGGAGAGACAATCAAAGATAAGAGAATAAAAGAGATGACAAGATGAAAGGAGGTAATCGCTGCGTCACCAGCTGAATTGCTCATTAGATCAGACCGCATTCCGAGAAACGCCCAGCGTCATGAGAAGACCGGGTGGTGTGTATCTCGTTCCCATCCAACTTTTCTCTCTGGCAGCGCATCCCGACACTGACCGACGCTTTTCCACGAGCTTCGCACAGGCCAAGGCAAAGTGTGAGAGGCACACTTGTGGCCACTGCAGCATCCTGTGACGTCGATGATAGTGGAGGGGTATACATTATGCTGTCACTGGCTGTCAGTCACCCCGTTTCACCCTCCCCACGCCAGACGCTCCAGACTGAAGAGCTCTGTCGCGCTCAGTGTTCAGCCTAATTGTTTCAAGTCAGCATCTGCGGTTACAGCCTATCTGGAATTTGAACTTACAGTGACAAGGTCGCAAGATAAGATGTAGTGCGCTTGTAAATAACAAATACCATTGGTCTCGAGATGAGGGATGAGATGGTGCGGTGACTGTGTGGCCGAGGAGGGGAAGTGATGGTTCAACGTCAAATCACAGCAAACAGACCTCCGCTCTGGAGTAAATCTTCAGCCCCTCGGAGCGGAAACATGAGTCTGCTTCTGCTGGATTCACAGAAAATCCTCACAGAGCGAAGGGATGGGAAAGAGCGAGGTGAAAAACCAAACGGGGAGTGAGAGAGAGAGAGAGAGAGAGAGAGAGAGAAAAAACAACAACAACAACGCAGGAATAAAATGGATGAAGAAGTGTTATGCGGAGAGGGATTGATTTCATAAACTCTTTACCCCCTTAGCCCATCACCCTGTGCAGCCCTCCAAGGTTAGGTCTGTCCATCTGGCATGTAAACTATATAGGCCAGAAGGAAGGAAACGGCAGGGGAAGGAGGATGAGAGCGAGATACCTTCCCCGCTCAACTATTATTCTTTGTTAACCAGTTTTTAGCACTGCTCAACCTCTCTGGTGGTTTTCATTAAGAAAGGAATCACCTTGGTTTTTGCTAGGACCCCTAATCAAAACCAGACGCCTTGGAGTTTTTAATTGAAGCAAGATGGACCTCCACGTTGTACACAACTGGCTAAATGTGACAACTTATCCCATCACTACAACAGTGTTTCCCAACGGACCGGGGAGAAAAACATCCCTTCAATGAGGGAAATCTAAGGGGTTTGTTAATATGTCTCTGATTTCAGAGGGCTGTTATTGTTGAAACAACTCCAGACTGCTATTTACTACCACATCAACCTCTCCTTCTGCGTTACATTACTTGCATTGTGTTTGAACCCTCTCTTTCACTCATTGGGTAATGTTATGGCCATTAGAACGGTACCATAGCGGCATGTGTCTGGTTCTGGCTTGGCAGTGGGAGAGTGAAGAACGCATTGTGTGACTGTGTGTCCAGTATTAGCCAGCTCTCCGGGCAGGGGAGCTTGGTTTTAGCTGAAAGAAAACAAGAGTCTGAATGAAAACGACAAGCTCAGAGCTGAGGATGTTTTTTTTAGCTACAGCCAAAGCACCAGTTCCAGTTCTTGCTGTAACACCGCCATAAAGATAGTGTTTCATTCAGCTTTCAGTCTTTATATAACCAAGGCCACTACTTTTTTTTTTTTTTTTCCTCCTCTGTTTCTCACACATGTTGACAGTTCAGCTGAACCAAAAAACTGGGGACAGATAATCTACCTGCTTCCTTCTCTCCCCTCTACCCCCTTCTCCTAATCCCCTGAGAGTGTTTGGGTTTCTTTGAAAAACAATATTAATAATTTGGAAATGTGGCTCCTCCGGCTCCTGCTGTGTGCTTTTCTTTCTTTGCTCATTTCCTTCTCAAAGCTCCCTTGATGTGGGGCTTGTTGTGCTGTTTTGAGAGGAGTGTGAGACCTCTGTGAGTTATTACCCCGGCCCCTCACCATACACCCTCGCTAACCTCTGAGACCGACACACGCAACGGCTAAATACACCTGGCTCGCTGTGAGTTGTGTTTCGGCATCAGGTCGAAGCGGATGGGAAAATTCCAGAAAAAAAACAAAACCCGCCAAACTCTCGTCACGTTCCTGCGCTGACCGTTTGAGATGCTTGAACCGGATAGAGATGTTCTGGGGGCAGAGCAAAGTTGACGTCTAAATCCCGCGGGCGTGTGCTGAATGCGCGCAAATCAACGCAAGGAACATGCAATCGGCCGCAAATTGTTTCCCACCCAGGCAGATTTACACAGGAAAAGTCAATGGAGTGTCTAGCAGTGGAGAAACCAAAGTCACCAAAGCCGTGACCACAGGTATGAGCAGTATCCTCCACAGAGCGCGGAGATAAGACGGAGGAAGTCAGAGAGACGCCGCGTGCGAACGGTGAAACCTTCCATGTCAATGCACAGTCGATGTAATTACCGACGATAAATCAAAGCAGCAGCTCATCTTGTCATCAGATACCATATTTTATCTGTTTGCAGCGCTCGGCTCCTCCTCCTCCCATACGTTTTGCTCCTCCATGTTTTCGCTCTTGGTGGACGTGCATCCATACGTCCACGCTCTCCTCCTCTCCCTCGCCGCCCCGGTTCTCCTGCGGTGCAGCTGTGCGCAAGCAGAGGCGGCGGCGGCGACGGTGGGAGATGTGGAAGGATGGAGGGAGGCCCAGAGGAGAGGGGCTGATTATTCGTACGAACTAAGGGTTTCAATATGTCCCACAGCATTTCAAGTGGGACAGGGGAGTCGGAGAAAGCCAATTTAGTCAGCCACAAGGAGAGAGTGTTTGCGTTTACTGCATTTACAGATTGTTATTCTAACCACCCACTCCCGCTAGCATCTTCAGACCCTCCTTACGCTCCTTTGTACACATCATCTCCTTCCCCGCCTCAATTATTTTTATTCGAAAGAGGTCGGCTGTTGTGCATTACGTGAAACAAGTCGGTTATTTTCAAGAAAGAGAGAGAAAAAAAAAAAAAGTTTACTGGAAGCCACACGTTTGGGGGAAATATTTCATAAGACCTTCATGTTTTATGGTGATTAGCATAGCATGCAAGCAGCCCATCCTTCAAGGTCAAAGGTACCGAATTTGTCAAAGGCAGTTGAAATATTGCAAACTTTCATTCAGTGAGTCATTGAAAACACTCAAACAGTCAACATGCTTGTACCACACACACAGTCTCGTAACTTTCTTGGCCAACCAGACGACAACAGGGACTTTATTCCACCCCGCGGTGTGTTCGGGGACGGGAGGGGAGGGCGATGACACAGACAGTGATGAGAGGAGAGGAGGGGTCGCAACTCCCCATCATCATCATCCTCATCATCATCATCATCATCATCAAACAGCACCTTCCAGCGCCAAAAAAAACGGAGCTGCACCCAAAAGTGATAAGTGCATAACAGACGTGAGCATGTTGATGTGCGTCCAGCTTCGTCTTGTGACATTTTGATCAAAACAGGGAGTGGCGAAGAAGAGTTGTTGATGGCCTCGCCTCCCTGTGAAGTGGATCGTCCCAAAACAAATAAATCCTAATATAATTCTAGTTGCGGTTAGACGCAGCATGAATAGACTTTTTGATCTACCCCTGGAATAAAACACTACTGTACATGAGACTCTGCGAATGAATCAAATGACTAAATGGCAAAATATCACGCCGACCACAAAAATGTATTGTCGCTGGTTATCCGTAGCGGAAGAGGCAGACAGGCAGGACGGTTCGTAGATGAACAACCTCTCGTGACATGAAACACCCGCTTGAAATGCAGCGAATATGTCTTGTTAGCCCAGATTCCTTCTGTGGCTAGAGAGACCCTTGCTAACTCTGAGCCGTTAAAACAAACAGGGAGGTCCCTGAGCACAGCGCTTTGGACAAAGGTTAAAGCAATATCCCCCAGCACTATTCATTTCAGAGAATCCATCCCACTCACTGGCTTTGATCCTCTCTCTTACTCTCTGCCCCTCTTTTTCTCTTGCCTACCCTGATTTGGTAAGAAGCTGCTTGTGTGTGTGTGTGTGTGTGTGTGTGAGAGAGTGCAATGAGAAGCAGAGTTCACCGTGAAACCTTGAAAACATCACCTCGCCGACTGCAACAGCCACCGGCGCCCGGATAGCACCACAGGATCTGGCAGGATCCGCAAAAGCCTGGAGCCCAACCGGCGATGGTGAGTGCAGAACAGGCGCGAGCGGCGTTATCTACGCCCTGATTGGAGAGTGTACGCTTGTGTGTGTGTGTGTGTGTGTGTGTGTGTGTGTGCGAAGTTCAGCTGCTGAAGGCCCCAGAGGAAAGCCTATCCCTCAGGCTGTTTACCTCCACCAGAGCTGTTTACTTGACCCCTGATGATTTAGATGCATAACCAAATAAAAACAGCCAGGGAAGTTCAAACAGCTCGTGACGCATAGAGGGTGTACGAGGAGGGACAGCGCTGTGTTCGATGATGGCTCGCAGCTGGACCTCCCCACGTCACCTCCAGCATTAGGGATGAACTCAGTAGGCCAGATACTCATAATCCTACATCAAGTCCTTTCTCGAACACTTAAGAACTACTTGAGCGCCTAATAAATCTTCGTGGCACATAATTCTTAACGTGTGCCGGCCAAGAAGTTAATTTCAATGAAATTCAACATTTGTGGGAGCCGACTGTGATTCATAAATTCGAGGAGGGGGGGAGGGGGGGCTTTTGTAAACTAGCGCAAACTTCCCTTATGTGTGTACATATAATCATGTGTACCACCTCTGGGGCATATTTCATCATATTTCAACATTGTGAACATTTGGCTATTTGTACAATGTTGTTTATGTTTTGACAGGAGGAGCATTGTTGTGTAGCAACGGATCCATTTACATAATTTCTCGATGTTGTAAGCACTTACATAATGCCCCCATTCATTTGGATTGAACTGCAGCTCCCTTCAAGGCCTCCTGGACCTGCAGACTGCAGGACACACACCCATATGCTCATTCAGG
The DNA here is from genome assembly GCF_000690725.1 of Stegastes partitus. Classification (NCBI taxonomy): domain Eukaryota; kingdom Metazoa; phylum Chordata; class Actinopteri; family Pomacentridae; genus Stegastes; species Stegastes partitus. The sequence goes on from NW_007578632.1 coordinate 106,865, forward strand.
TTTCTCACAGCTTCGCACATATTTACATCTGCAGCACAGCGAGATGGGAAATTTCTGAGAAAACAGATGGACAACAGGAAAAACTGAGAGAAGGTAGTCTTTTAAAACCTCCTTAAATATGTAGGAAATGGCTTATAAACAAATCAAATCATTGAGAACTGAGGCACAACAGCCTAAATTAGATGCACACAACTTCAGAAGTACACACTGCATGTTGTGGATCATGTGTCACAGCGCAGACTCATGTTGCTGAACTTAGCCTGGAGAGGATCCTATGCCAAAGCGTAATTTAGTTGTGGCGACTACTGCAGCAGGGGAAACATCTGAGAGGGTATAGTTTAGATCATGTTCTCACATAGGATGATGTCATCCCCCTTTCAAATGAGCAGTCTTCGCTGCACAGGTCACTTACACATTTGACCACACGCCCACACGTCCCCACATCCCCGGCGCGCACACACACATACGTACATGCATGTAGAAAGACGAAAACACACACAAAAGCCGTCTTTAACTGGATTCATGCCGTAAACGTCTCCGGGGTGTGAATGGTCCACATTCAGTGTTTGGTTTTGTTGTTGTTCTGCAGAGAGACTGTTGATCTTCAGAAAGTCAGCATGTGAAGATAGTCACACTACATTGTTGGTATCTTTGAAATACACAAAAATATTAATACAATTACAAACACAGACTGTGTGTGTGACTCCAGTGTAACAAATACAGCTGTTTTTTTGTTTTGTTTTGTTTTTAGTCGTAAGTAGTGGGTTTATTTGCACAAAAATACATAAAAACAACAAATTTAGCAGAATTTTGCACAAATTACATTTTGTTTAATTAAAAAAAAAGTGATGTTTTGTTTGATTCTGGGAGTTTTCACTAGAAAAATGTTGAATAAATGTGTTTTCATCAGCATATAATATCACTAAGTATCATCTATCTATCTATCTATCTATCTATCTATCTATCTATCTATCTATCTATCTATCTATCTATCTATCTATCTATCTATACCCATGATCTCATGTAAAAATAAGGTGAGAAAATGTATTTTAATTATGGAAAAATGCTGGGCTTTTATGAGATGGTTATTTTCTCACATTTTACTGTGTTTCTGGGGCCCCATCTGCCGAACCATTAACATTTTTCTTTACCATTTTTAAAGCATTTACTCTCCATCTTGCTTCTACTTCCCTCCATCTCCTCATCGTGTCCTCTGCACAAGCGCCAATGTGCACACAGGAAGAGTCACTTTCTTTATTTCCTATTAGCAGAGCCCAGGCTGAGCTCCAACACTGTGCATTGTTTAGTTTTAGTTTAGATCTTTAAATGCTGTGGCATCTCAAATATTACCAGTGAAGGGCACTTAGAGGATCGTTGCATGAGGCAGCCCGAGCCGACACATGATCAGATAATAATCAGCCTCAGGTGGCAGAGACATTGAGATAAACTTTATCTTTTCACAGTTTTAAGCGCTGGCGTAGACGTTGCAACAGCCTGCTCCATTAGAATCCATTCATCTGAACTGTGTTTATCAGACAGTATTATTTTCCGAGTCGCTGCTGCAGGTCACGTGTTGTTTACATCCAGGACGGAGCTATCAGTGGAGGTTGTCATTTGGTGATTTGTGTGCCAAATTGAAATGGAATGGAAACCACGCCCATCGTGCTGGAAGGGTTTTGGAGTGCCCGCATTTCGCTATTCTCTTTATGATCGAGAGCGGCAGTGGGAACACTGGGTTTGCTCTGGAAATTCCACTGAATCACACAATACTAATTTGTCTAGCCACTGAAAAAGTGCCAAAGGGAGTAAACGTGATTAAATGCTTTCATCACTTTGTGATAGAGATCAAGGTGAAGAAAGCTTTTGTAATGGAAATTATATCACTGGCGTAGATCACAAAATATAATTATGTATACAAGAGGCATAATATTAGTTCGCTCCTGACACGAGGAACATTGCTGCGGAAACACAAAGCAGACTAACTTGACCAATGGCATATTTTGTGGTCTCCACGTGGTATCTTGGTCGCTCCTGCAGCCTCTACGTATGGTTAGATATTTGAAGTGGTGTAGTCAGCTGCACCAGCTGCAGCTCTGCTTCACATGTAGCCTCCACAACACCCCGACACAGACGTATAAATCCAGCTTTACACTCATCCACTGCTTCTCTCCCAGTAATGGGCCCAGGCTGTGGTGAGCTGCTTGAAATAGAAGAAGGAAAGAAACGAGGAGAGGAGGAATAAAACGAGGAGGAGACAGAAAACACATAGTTACAGATGCATTTGCCGGCCCAAGGTAGCTTTGCTTCACTCTGATAGTAACGCACCATCAGGAACAAAGCACCATCAAAAATGATCAGCCAACCGTAGCAGGTGGCTAAATTTGGACATGCGTGCGGCGGACACTGACACAGTGAGAAGCGTCTCCGCAGAGCGAGCAGGTAGAGCAGACGAGCAGCGTGGATACGAGTCCACACAATCCCGCCGTGGACCTCACAGACTCACTGCCGGGGAAGGTGATGAAAACGATGTGAAAATTGATATATAGTCGGAGCTCCACTGTTTCTAATGTGGTGATGGAAATATGAGGAGGGTAGAGGAGTCACTAAAACGCTTTTGAGCTCGAAGTGTGTTGAGTTGTGTTCCATGACTGAAGCGGTGACCTTACAGCTGAATCCTGTGTAAAATCTGTCTGACATCACTCAGCGAGGCTTTTCCATCTCACAATCTGAGCACTGTTTTATTCTGAGAACGTGATAGTCTCGCACTCTATTTTACTTCCACACACTCACTCTTTTTTTTTTTTTTTTGATAGTCTCGCACTCTATTTTACTTCCACACACTCACTCTTTTTTTTTTTTTTTTTTTGCCATAATGTGCGATCACACAAACACTCGCGCGCGCACACACTCGCACATACTAAGTGTTCTCAGACAAGGCGAGTGAGTGATATTCCTGGTGTGGTTGAAGGGTGGAGTGGGAAACAGTGGACCAAACCTGGTTTAAAGTTAGAATCGCGTTGCCATATGAAAATGACCTCATTTCTAAATTGAGGGAAACCCTGATGGATACTTTGGAACACAATACAGTTGCAGGGCACCCCGACGTCTCTGTCATGCATGATAATAATCTCATAACACTGAGTGATATGATTTCACAAAGACTTGGCAAAGGGGGGATGCCACATGATGTCAGCTCCTGACTCCGCGGCTCCCTTTCGGTGCCAGTGAGTCCGCTAATCACGCGACATTGACGGATCCGAGCGAAAAAACGGTTTCGCTCCTATCAGGACGCATATGGCTCACGACGTACGCGGTGCAGTATGGATGTCTCGTGGCAGTTTTTACTCAAACTAGATGTTAAGGAAGGGGCATCTTTGTAATGGCTGTCATGGAATAAACCGAGAGTAATCAAGCAGATTACTTGGCTCTATATTGTCTTGGCCTTGCCAGCAGTGCGGCTTTTGTGCTGGTAAATATTTGCTGTGAGTTGAGTAGCATGGCATCGGCACATCAGAGGGACATTTTGTGTTTCCCAAACATTAGGCCGGTGACGTCAGGAGGCCCTAATGATGTTTAACAAGCCCACCCAGTCCAGCATCACCCCATAAACAACCCTGATATACCCTTAGTCCCCTGTCCAACTACTTTGGAGCACAATAGAACCCAACACCCACTTAACCTGGCTGTTCTCCATGTTATTTTAAGGTAACGAAAACAGATACGCGGCTCCGTGCAACCTTTCAAAAGCTCATTTGGATGTTCTCACCTCCGCCAGGTTGCAGACGAGGGGGCTGCTCAGCGCTGGGCCTATTCAAGGACATGGCTCAGCTGTTTTGATGTGGAGAAAGCCCTGTTTGATAATTAGAAAAGAAGAAAAACGGCAGACTGGAAAACCCATAACATCACCACTTCAAAAGTGAGAAAAGGAGAAAGTGGACACACCTTCGAGAGCGAGAACGAGCCGAGGCCAATAGGAAGAAGAGGAGGAGGATGGAAAAGTGACAGTAAAAAGTCATAATTTGTGACTGATTAGCAACCGTTTCCAATTAGAACAGCAGAGGACAGGAAAACCAGAGGGAGGGAGGGAGGGACGGGGTCGGTGGGGTTCATTTCCATCCGGCAAGCCTCAAACGCACGCACACACACACACACACACACACACACACAAACAAGAACTCGCATGGAGCAGAGTTTTCCAGCAGGAGCCCAATTTGTGTTTGGGCTCACTTACACTATTATATTGGTCCAGTATGATCTCAGCTCAGACTGAGGCTAAATGTCTGTGTCTGCCTGTTTGTAGGTGGGATTTTGTGTGTGCGTACGCATGTGTGCACGTATGTGTGTGTGTCAGCGAGCGCGTTTACATGCACGCGAAAAAAAAACGTGCATGCGCGATATCACATGTGCAGCGGCGGCCATGCATATATGCGAGCTCGTGTGCGTTTGAGTGCGTGGGGTTGCCAGTATGTCTGACAGGAGAGCAGAGGTCATGCTAAGGTTGGGATGAAGTCAGAATGTAATTATGCTTCAATGAACCAAAGGGGAAGTAATAAAGACCAGCTGCATGTTGTGTGACTCTTAAAGTTCCACTTAAAGCAAGCTGCACATTCTCTCTACTCTCCCGCACCGTACTGAGAGGGGGAATACGTGGTATGTATGGGATACGAGGAGAGCTTAGGAAAACACACACACACACACACACACACACACACACAGGAACACACGTTATTAAAAAGCACAGCGTCAGCAGCAAATAAAGAGATAATAAAAATGGGCAAAATATTTCCTTTCACATTCTAATGGGGTGGAGTTGCCAAGGTGACCTGGCGTGCAGCCAGGGATGAAGATGGTCACTGAGTGCATGTATGGGAGGAAAAAGGGGTAGAAAGGGAGGGCGACACACCAGGTGGTTTCACTCGGGTGATCCAGTCTCGACTGCCTGTGTCAAAAAAAAAAAAAAAAA
>NW_007578632.1:112927-117303 GCF_000690725.1 Stegastes partitus
AAAAAAAAAAGCCTGGATTCCTTGAGCTTCCTGGGAAAAACAAGCAGGACTTTATCAGGGAAAGTACAAGTCACTGGATTCTGATGTGGAACTGGAGGCTGCTGTCAGAAGGGAGCGACGTTAACAGATACTCAGCAGTCACCAGTCATCCCTGAAACATGTGGTTCCTGTAAAAACAACCCACCGATCCCACCCACCCCCAGTCCCGGCTCCATGAACCCCCCGCTACTATCCAGTCACACTGACCGGCCGACGGTGGGGGGGGGAGGAGGGAGAGGAGACGTGTTTTTTCCTCAGGGTGTCCCCCTTGGGTATGATGTATTGCACGAGCGTGGGCGTGTGTTTGCGTGCGTGCATGTGTAAGACAGGAGCTGTTGGTTGTTTTGGTGTCGGGATCAGCACCACAACACTGGCGCTGATTTAGAGCCAGCCAGCCAGCGAGCGGTGCCGTTTCTCTTGTCTTGTCAAACTTGGCAATTACGAGGAAGAAGCCTAATCACTTGCATTATGGTTTTGATCTTTTTACGGGCGTTTTTTTTTTCCCCCTTCCTTTTTCCTCCTCTGGATCCTTTATGGAAAAGACAGGGATGACTGGAAATGGTGAGGAGGGGGTGAGGAGAGAGAGGAGGGGAGGAAGCTCGCCACAAAGGTCCTAGACGGGACACTGAGCTAACAGACCCACCAGGATGATCACTGAATAAACATTTTCATCTTTGTCTTCTGGCCGACGCTGTAATAAAACACCGATTTAAACAGTATGATATAACTTCAGCCTTCTCGCTCGAAGCGCCTCGAGCAACAAACGCCGGTTTGAGCCTGCCATGTATTACCGTTTAACACAAGTTGCAGGGCGAAGCATCCAGTTTTCCGAAAAGGAAAAATAAAAAAAAAAATCTTTGACACTGTTTGATAAAACCCAGAAGGTAATTTAACAACATTTACTGCTGTTCTAAAGATGCTGCCAGAATCTAAATCTCCTCTAATCATTTGGATCAAAAAAAGTTAAGTCTGCTGCATGACAATAACGAAATAATTTTAAACAGCTTTCCAAGTCGCGACTCTATTTTCTGCTAACCTGGCCAGAAATGACATCTCCCCTCGATTGTTTTGTAAGCCTTATTTTATGTGAAAGGAGCCGAAATCCAGTCAAATAAACTCGTATAACACTTTTGACACATGACCAAGGTCGCATGTCAGTTTGCGGGATTGATCTAGCGAGCAGAACGACGGCACCGGCAGCAGGTTGGAGTCACAAAAGCCCTCTGGCGGTGCTGTCGTTATCGAATAAGATCTAAGGGGGGAAAGTCAGGTGAGGTCATCATCGAGCAGGAACGACAGAGATGTTTTTCCACTTGCAAGGACTCGACATGGGTTGCATATGAGACTGGTGTAATACAAAACCTCAAGTCAATTTAGTTTTGTGTACGTAGCGCCAATAAATCATCTCAAGGCACTTCAAGATTCCTTTTGAGCAACGGTGGGAAGGAAACAGTGGCCTGGCCGTGCATTTTCCTCCTCGGCCTTCAGCGACGTCCTACCTGAATCAAACCACCTCTTAACGCCATCATGATGATGCCACGGCTACAGAAACCATCGGTGTTATGCAGAAAGGCAGCATAATGGGATGTTTCATTGCAGACAGGTATCTCATGTAGTGAGAATGAATGGTGTGCACTTATATAGTGCTTTTATCCAAAGTGCTCTACATTGTGTTTCTCATTCATCCATTCACACACACATTCATACACCAATGGCGTCAGAGCTGCCATGCAAGCTGCTGCCTGCCATTGGGAGCAACTTCGAGTTTAGTGTCTTGCCCAAGGACACTTGGACTGTGGAGGGGATCGAATCGCGATTGGAGAACAACCCGCTCTTCCATCACTAAAGGAAGAAACCCAGTTAAAACAATTCAACAATCTCCATTAACAGCTGCACCACATGCATCACATCAGGGTTCTCAAAACGCTATTTCCCTGAAGAAACACGCTATGTCTTCTGTCCTTCAAGCTGCGTGTTTGGAAAATTTGACATATTTGACAAATTTGAAACTCTTTTCTCTGCCTTCGCCACTAACGCTGCTATTCGTTAGCAGCTAAGATGCTAACATGCTAGCTGACAGGGGAGTGTTGCTAACCTTAAGACAAGAACCAAACACAAACTAAAGCAAAGAGTCGACATGCAAGGATGACGTATAAATGGATGGAGAGAGAACGAGAGGAGAGGAGCATCATGGGAAGTCTGAAGGCCTAAAGCGGCAGAACCAAGGGATGCTGCCTCAGTGTAGGCTTTATCAATACAAAGTGTTTAACCCTTAATTCCGCCTCCTGAACCCAAACTAGGAGCTGATTCTACACAACTGAAGGCTCTGCCTCCTGTTCTGCTTGGGAAACTCAAGGAACCACAAGCAAAGTGCTCTACTAGGAGAACATGGCACAACAAGGTGTTTAGGATGTGCTGCAGCTTGGTCATTAAGGGCTTTGTGTGTGAGGAGAAGGATTTTCAATTCTATCCTCGATTTTACAGGAAAACCGCTGAAGAGGAACTAATATGGGAGAAGTATGACGGCTCTTGTTAGTGTCTGTCAGCGCTCTGGCTGCAGCAGTTTGGATCAACTGGAGGTTTGTCAGAGAGTTACAGAGACATCCTGATAATGAAGCATCACCGCCTAGAAGGAACAAATGTGTGGACGAGTTTTTTTTAGCATCACACTGAGACGGGATGTTCCTGATTCTGANGGGAAATAAAAAACATCAACTGGCCTGTCAAAAACAAGAGGGAAAAAAGGGAGAACTTTATCTTCCCCTGAATGAGCCTCCTTCTCTTCTCTCTCCCTCCTGTGATTTTTCCCTCTCTTTTCTACCCCCCTCTTTGTTTCATTTCTTTCTCATTCCTTCGCGTTCCTTTTGTGTTTTTTTTTTTTTTTGGTATTTTTCTCTTTCTGTCTCATCATCCTCTCCCCATCCGTCTCACTCAGACATGTTTTCCAAGGCCTGCCATCCATAGATACCGTATCCACCAACAGTAGCCCGCCAGTGCCTAGCGGCAAGCCCCCGGGGAAGGTGGAGAGCTGAGGGAAGGCCTGCTGGGTACAGGGTGATACGGGCGATATGGTTGGAGGGGAGATGGTAAGCCCTCCCACCTGATAACCACAGCGGCTCTATCTGGAGACGCATGGAGGGAGAAACGCACTGGTCCAGGTCCAGTGCAACAACAGACTTTACAGATGGTAGCAATAACAATAATAAATTGGGTTTTTGAGCTGCAATTTCTTTTCAAGTCAGATATTTGCGGAAAATGCAAGACAGAAATTGAAAGTAAAATGATGGATCGATGGTAATTGGATTGATAGACGTATATAAGCCACTATTCTGGAGCAGCACACACATCTTGCGACACCAAAAGGTATATTTCAGCCTGTCTGGATTCTAAAATTTGCCGTTTATCGCTCGCATGTGCAGCTCAAGACTGCAGGATGCAGGACTTTTGATAAAAATCAAATAAAAGCGAATTACCTTGTGCGCTTTTTATGCACGCCGTTCCTCTTAAACCGTGTAAAGTTTTATTTTCGTGATATAAAATTACATGACTGCTACTTTCTCTTATTTGCTTTTATTAACGTCACATTAAACACGACCAAACTCCACCATAAAGCGAGAAACGGCGGCTTTTAAAATCCTCCCAGGTTCGTACACATGATTACGCTGTTGTGTAAAATCTACTTGTAATGCGTGGCTTATGGGGGTCCCATGAAAGTATTTAGGAGTTATTGGGAACTTATATGAAAGAGAGAGAGAGAGAGAGAGAGAGAGGTACAGCTCAGCTCTTACGGCTCAGCTTACTGGAAAAAAAAAAGAAAAAAAAAAGCCTGGATTCCTTGAGCTTCCTGGGAAAAACAAGCAGGACTTTATCAGGGAAAGTACAAGTCACTGGATTCTGATGTGGAACTGGAGGCTGCTGTCAGAAGGGAGCGACGTTAACAGATACTCAGCAGTCACCAGTCATCCCTGAAACATGTGGTTCCTGTAAAAACAACCCACCGATCCCACCCACCCCCAGTCCCGGCTCCATGAACCCCCCGCTACTATCCAGTCACACTGACCGGCCGACGGTGGGGGGGGGAGGAGGGAGAGGAGACGTGTTTTTTCCTCAGGGTGTCCCCCTTGGGTATGATGTATTGCACGAGCGTGGGCGTGTGTTTGCGTGCGTGCATGTGTAAGACAGGAGCTGTTGGTTGTTTTGGTGTCGGGATCAGCACCACAACACTGGCGCTGATTTAGAGCCAGCCAGCCAGCGAGCGGTGCCGTTTCTCTTGTCTTGTCAAACTTGGCAATTACGAGGAAGAAGCCTAATCACTTGCATTATGGTTTTGATCTTTT
>NW_007578632.1:119352-126172 GCF_000690725.1 Stegastes partitus
TATTCAGGAGGACGGAGCGTGACTCTGTAGTCCTGAAAACATTTTTGAAGGTCGGTCCAAGTATATAAGCAACTCAGGAAGGAGAATCTGTCAAGGCCGGAGGAGGTTGGACACTAAGTGCTTTAATAGTGGCAACATGAACTCAGCAACTTTTACGTTCGTGATTTTCCACTCAACCTATGACACCGCGCCGAACAGGATACACGGTGGCATGTCAGAGAGTCACAAAAATAAATGTCGTACTCGGTCGCCGCGGCAGCGTTTCACTTCACGGCGAGTACGTGACAATCCAGAGCCTTGAACCGGTAAGCATATCCTTTTGGAAAACTCAACACCTCACTTCACAGTAGATCTATATTAGAGGGAAAAAAAAGACAATCCTGGAAAGTCAAACAACAGGCTGGAGAAAGAAAAAAAAAACACTCCTGAAAAACACATCAGGCTAAAAAAACGACTGGACAAAAACACATCCTGTCTAATACTGGAACCTCAGCGACCCGGCGGCTGACAAAAGTATATCCCGAATAACAGGCAGGTCTGTGTCAGGGTGTGCATCCTGGACAGCATGCCCAGGGAGGGAGAGGAGGGGAGCGGACGCAGCTGGGTTCAGGGTGGGCCTCTAACCCCTGGGCCACCCTATACCAAAAGAAATAGCTGCAAAGCGGAAATCCTCTTTAATATTCTGCATGCAATAAGACTGACAATGGCAAAAAAATAAATTATAAAAAAAAAACAATAACGGCCCAGGCTTCTTCATTTATTCCAATGACACGGCTGCATCGAGGTGCACGCACAGAAGCACGAGGAAGCTCGTCCTGTTTGGTGCAGCGTCACTTCATCGACTCATCACCGAAACATATAGGATCTACCTTGTAGCTGTAGGAATGATGGATAAATGCAGTCATCTAATCCGCTAAAGCGCCCCGCTCGCACACAAGAGCTGCAGCATGAACGGAGCAAAACTCACGCCAAGTTAAAGAAAAAAAAAAATGTAAAAAATCCTTGTGAGCTTGTGTGAACTTTTACCCAGATCTTGAGGTGAAACATATCCCCCATGACTATCCGTTTGCTCTATATCACACAAACACATCCGCTATCGTATACAAATATACCGCGTTATACACAACGGCTAATAATCCCAGTCCTCACCTAATGGGCCACATCAGTCAAGGATACCCGGTGTGCGAGGGTTACGCGGGGCCATTGAGAAAATCAGCGCCAAAAAACTGATTTAACGAATGGAGCATGTGCCAGATGTTTTCGTCAGCCTCTCAATTTAATGTAACTCTGCAGCCGACATGTGCTTCATTGAGTAAATTAAAAATGCTCTCTGTATAACTTGTTAGTATTTTGCTTGATAAATGGAAGCCCACTGAGTGGTGGTCCGAGTTCACATGAGGAGACGGAGTGACCAAGGCCGCGAAAACCAAACACTGAAGCCCCCGAGAGTCCACCGCCACCCCCACCTCCAGCTCTACTATTAAACCTGTCAAAGTTCTGACTTGTGTGTACGTGTTTGTGTGTGTGTGTGTGTGTGTGTGTGCATGTATATGCGGCTGTCCCACCCCACATTTTAGAAAGTTCTGCCAAACACAGATCCATGTAAGGTCATTAGCCCACCTTGGACGTCTCTGCTTTGTGTCTTAATGGCAACTTCCCAAACACTCCACTCCTCTCTGCCAGGGCTTCCCACAACTCACACGAACATACTCTGTCTCATGTGGACACAAACACACACACACACACACACACACACACACACACACATGCACGCACGCATGCACGTACAAACAGAATACAACCTGGCTGCCATAGTGTAGGAGGCCCGGAGGAGCCCAGACATGGGTCTATAAATAGTGGCTGGTCTGACTGCGTGGTGCCCAGGGTGAGCAGAAGTTATTTCAGCTCCATTTATCTACTTGTTGCCATCATTTCCTCTGCTGTCGCCAACAGATTATTATTTATTAATTCATTTATTTGTACTGAAAATTCAGTATAGCTGAATATGCACTTATTTTTCTTTAAAAAAAAAATCCGCTTTAAGGCACATTAATTATTGTTAATTGTCGTTTACAGTCCCAACACGTGTCGGCCCTCCCGGCCCGGGTTGGATGTGGCTGATTTTCTCATGAATGGGCTCCTTGTTGCCATCCAAGAACTTTATTACTAGATTACTAGACAACATGAATGTTACTAGACATTATAGGGATGGGAATTAATTTAATTAATTTCACTGGTTTTCTTAGAAGAGCCGAAGAGCAGAAGAGGGGAAGCGTTCGTGTCAAGAAAAGGAAAGTTTTCTTTATGAAAGTTAAAAGGACTTTTATTTGATTTTATTTGCTTCTGTTCTGCAGAGTTTAGGGACAAAGTGAGATGAACCTGTGAGAGGGAATGACGCCGCTGCAGATGCAAATAAAACGTGGAGCCTCTTTATTATCAGAATCAGAAGCAGTTTTATTTTCAATTGATTTTGTGCACAACAGTAAACGGTAGCGTGTAGGTTTTAAAAAGTGTTGGACAGTTTGTGTTACAAGACGAATAAGAAGCAAGTGTTGTGAGGGACAATAGAAAAGCAATAGAGGTGTGCAGGAATGTGCAATTTACATTTTCAGGCTCTGACAAACTTGTGCAAACCTGCATCCCCACAACAAGCGACTAGCGGCGAAGAAAGCTGAACATCAAAAAACCAAAAACTCCACAGAGCCGGTGACGACAAAAACAGAGCAAAAAGGAGCAGCAGCGCTCCACAAGCATAATAATGTTTCTCCTTCTTTAATTGGTGCGTAAGCGGGCGAATGTTTTCTCACACAATATTATCTTTAAAAGCCTGTCAGCTCGCTTTGGAGTTTCACCTTCCACCGGCCTCGGGCTGTTAAATTAAATTTAGTGCAGTGTCAGAAACAAATAAATAATAACCCTTTAAATATTTAAAACACACTGGCTACGTGTTGTTTGAAAAGACGCAGTGACCTTGCTCCCGGGACAATATGGAGCCTTTCTCTCACCCTCTTTGAGGCTTAGAGGAGCGCAATAAATAGGCAGCTAATTGGCACTAAAGGCGAGAACCGAACGGGGGAGTTTACCATTTTTTGCCTTTGATGCAATGAAACCAAAGGGCAAAGTTGTTTTCGAGTGTTGCTGTTTTAGAGTGCAGCTCTGCACTCATCACCTGCAGTGAATTTATTAGACCCCTCCGTGGATGAGGTCAGCGTGTTTAAGGCTGAGGATATGCGGGGTATTTTAGTAACTCAGACACACACACACACACTCGCACACATTTACTTCTATCTTAGTGAAGACTCCCACTGACACTGCATCGCCCGAACCTTCAGCATTCAGCCCTCACCGTTACCTAAACCCAACCCCGAGCCTAAAACCAAACTCTTAGCCCTCAAGCAGCCCTTTGAAGGTTTGCAAAGCGTCCTCACTTTCCACAAACTCGGCCCGGCCCTCGCAAAGATAGACACACAAGCACGCACAGTATGACTCAGGCCGGCCGAATGTGTTTGCTGCCTGCTCGGCTCTCATCTGGAAGCTCCAGACATGAGATAACGTGGATCCAGTGATGACTGTCTGTCTGTCTGACCGAAGGAAAAACGACCCCCTGGGCCGAGTGCCGTTACCTACACACACACACACACACACACACACACACACACACACAGAGAACTGACACAAAAACAGATGTACACAAACAACCCCCCAGCCAGCTCTCCATGGCATAGTCCATCTAATCCCAAACAATTACACGAGGCGGTGTGCGAGTGATCCGTTGCATATGGTGGACAGGAAATTTACACACGCCATCCATTCATTTACTTAGCTGTTTATCTATGATTAATCAGGGTACTACATCCTGTCACCCGCCTGCAAAACAAGCCGTATATCTACGGGCTAATGGTCCAGCGCCATATTGTGTAATGTTTAACGTCTGCTCCGATGGATTTATATGTATAGATGTATAGATGGAAGATTTTCAAAATGGGAAAGTGGACTCTACCTGGAGGGCACCAAGAAAAACCTCATTTCTAATCCAGTGGGGCGCTTGCATGTCGAGATATTTTGGAACGCTTTGCTGCTCGCTGACCTGTCACAGAACAAACAGATTGGATTTCACCTCAGAAGACTCGTAGCTGCAAACAGAGATTGTTTTGTTGTTGTCGGTAGCGATGCATTGCAATGTAAGCCGTGCACACGAGCACACGTGTTCCCAAATCACACACTTAGCGCTACGTATGCAAGTATCCCCTTACAGATATATTCATGTTATTTTACCCCTTTGCCATTTTCCTCCCTGGCCAAACGCAACACAGTTTGGAAACTCAACATGGATCAGTTCCCATCATTGCCATAGTTGCCATTTTCATAGCGTTAGATTTTTCCAGAGTGGAGAACTTCTATTTGTTTTTACTGCTACTGTCACACACTCAGCTGCCCTGCAACCTAATTCACGCTGCCCAACCTGACAGAGCTCCTTTGTATCACAGAACTGGCGCACAAACTGTACATTAGCGCACATTTCCCACACATATAAATCCACACCTTATGGGGGGAATGCACATTGTCATGCATTAACGGCAGATAACAAACACGTCTCGGCGGGAAGCGAGCGACCGCGGGGGCCGCACGCTCCTGACAGTAAGTAGGTAAGCTGGTTCCTTTGCATCACAGTTTCCTCCAAACCCGCCTTGTTGGGGAAATAATAAGTAGCATTTAACAGGCACAAAAGGAAACAGAGGGAAAGAGGAGGAGGAGGGGAGCGAGAGGGAGAGCAGCCACCGTGTCCACTCGCACAAAGAGTGTGTTTGAGTGCCAGTGTTGCAGATGGAGCAAGTGAGTGCGCAATAACAACGCCGATGACTGATATTTCTTTAACACTGGGGCCTATTCCTCAGCATGGAAAAGAGCAGCAGAAGAAGAAGAAGAAGAGGAGGAGGAGGGAGAGAGAAAAAAAAACAGTGCATTCACCTGATGCCAGACCATAACATTATGACCCAATCCCTGTTATATTTACTGGTGGGGAACACTCGGTGGTGCAGGAAGCAGCTATAACATTGTTTTTCCCTCCTGTTAAAAAGCCTGTGTTCTAGTAAAACTTTGGGGGGTTCAAACCCACAGCTCCCCTTCACTCTGCTTCCAGGGGGAAAGCTGAGTCACCTGAGCCCTCCTCTTGCCCTTTAACTCTCTCCATCTATCTCTTTTTTTCTTCTTCTCTCTCTCCTGCCTTTGGAGGTAACCGCAGAGCACAGAAAAGCCAAATAAGAAAAAAAACAAAAATGCATTTCTTTTTTTTTTTTAATGGTACTAATGTAATGGATCCATAATGTAACCCAGAGGAGAATCTGCTTTCACACACACTGCTCTGCCAATAAGTGGGCCAGAGATGTATGCAGTCTGCATATACACTGAAACACAATCCGAGGACTATTGTAATTTGGCCCGTTTAGCGCCGTTATGTAAGGCTGTTTGAAAACTTGGAGACGGATGGAGAGTGAGGTCAAAAATATATATAATACAGCAGCTCCCCCTCTTTTCTTTTGTGGATCTCTTAGTGGGTCAAGGGCCGCCTTCTCGAGATGTCATCGACGACGACGACGACGGAGGGGATCTTTGCACAAACGAATATTATGTTACAGGAAAAAACAACTGAGGACAGAAGGGGAAAGGAGGCAAAAGAAACAACAACGAGAGAGAGAGGAAAAAAAAAAAAAAAAAAGAACAGGCCACGATCATAACAAGGGCCGGAGCAAGATGGATCTGTTGTTGTCTGGGTGAGGACATCGCAGAGCAAACTTTTTAATTACAAATAGATTAGACCACTGTGATGCTGTTGTGTGGTCTCTGTGTAAACTCCCCACTATTTTGTTTTGAGACTTGTGTGGATTCCTTTTCCTTTTGTTTGTCTTCAGGAGACCCAGGAATCTCTCTCTCTCTCTCTCTCTCTCTCTCTCTGCCGATCTGTGCACAGGAAAGAGCGACGGGGAGGGCGGCCCGGTGCTCAGACCTGAGCCCACATGTACTCTTAACTGGTTTTGAGTGGCAGGACTTGCCAGGATGTTTCGCTAACTGTACACTTTAAGGTGCCAACAGCAGTTCCAGTCACCTCAGAACCGCAGATGAAGTGTTGGACCTGAGCGCGCGCTAACGGGGGCATCCACCCTCCCTCGGCCTGCCTCTGACTCGGGTCCAGCTCCCAGGGTTGTGCGCTGATGTTGTTATTGTTGTTTTTCGTGCTGAGAACAGGAGTCCCGGCCAAAACGTACTCCTGTAACAATAACAAGACCTGGAGGGCCCCTGCTCGGCTCTGCGCTGGGCTTTATTGGTACAGGGGAGCACCGGCAACGATGTCTGTGGACAATCAGCAACCAATTTGCTAAGGGGTGGGATGGGAGATCAGCCAGAGACTGTTCTTTTTCTTTTGTCTTTCCCCGGGACGTCTCTGTCATCTCTGCCCGCTTCCTCTTGTGTGTCATCAAACCACCACAAGAGGCCACATGGAGATGTTGGAGACGATCGAACGTGTACGCAGGGAGGCTGCGGTTTGTCTCAGGAGTAAACATGCAAAACGTGTACAGTGTGTGGCCAAGTGCACGCAAAACACACACACACACCACGTATACATACTTACACATTTGTTCCACGTCCACGGACCCATGAGCGCGAGCAAAGGGCAAAACTCACAGCTGGATGCAAATCATGACTTTTGGATCATACATTCTGAATAATAAACACCAATTATTCATGGGCTGTAATCCTCGCTGTAAATATCAGAGTCAACATTTTCATACTAGACAACTTTAAAAGAAGCAACTATAGCTGC
>NW_007578632.1:126888-140587 GCF_000690725.1 Stegastes partitus
TGTGGTGTTTCCATAGAGGTGCAAGATTTTATGTCGCAGTAAAAAACAATTTGCCCACAATGAATTAAATTCATGAGAGGAGCAAGAAAAAACAAAACACAGAAACTGTTTGGAGTTCAGAGGGTTGAAGTGTGTGCAAATAAAGGAGCAAAACCTTTACAGGTAAGTTCCATCTTCTATTCTTTGATATGACAACAGCGACTCCAATGGCACTGAGGAATTAGTTTTAGATCTAGAAACCGAAAATACTGAAAAACTACTTTTCTTGAGGGCACATATCGTGCATGTCGCATTTCACAAAGTTTAGCAATTTTCAAATCCTCTACCAAATGATGGACGTGCATGCATCTTCTGCACAGGTACAGTCCACGAAGCGTGCAACTGATGCAACTCCAACGGCCGACGTGTTCGACAAAGGGGTTACTGAGGCAGAGGGTGGGGACTGGGATGGAACCCCTCAGACCTCGCATACTGGGGAAAGCCCGTCCATTTCATCAAAAGTATTTACATAACTCCACGGAGAAAATTGGCCCGTAGCAGTTAGCTTTTCCATGCGCGCCACACAGTAGAAACGCTGTTGCGATAATTGTCCTCTTACACGAGCGGAGTGCATATACAGTACAGCGTGTACAGTAAGAAAATAAAGAGAGGGGAAAAAGGCAGAGAGGGAAAGAGAGAAAGAGAAAACTGCTGATCAGGAAAAGAGAGTGGGGTTCCGCGGATATTCCCCCAACACAAACACATCCACTGTTGATTTTTGTCATTTTCTTGGCTCCGTGGCGTGCAGCCGTTGGCAGAACAGCGAGCTCTCTGACGGTTTATATGACCGGCTGGTACCGTCCCAGAGGTGACTTCCCTCTGCTCCCTCGGCGGTGACCTCCTCCTCTCACCTATTCTCTCTCTCCCCTCTCTTGTGCTTTTTCCTCATTCACTTGTCGGCCATTCCTTCTTCTCTCCTCCGAGCCAGTTGAAAAAACAATCAACCTGGGCCCATTTGTGCTGCCTGCTACACCTACTGCCCAGCTGGCATCCATTGTTAGCAATTAGTTCCAAAGCATGTGTTTGACAGCATGCGTACTTGTATACGTGCAAACTTGCTTGTACATATTCTTTTTTTTTTTTTTTTTCACATGTGTGCCAGGGTGCAAATGTGCGCAACACATCTGAGTATAAACACTTTTTTTTTTTTTTTGCGCATTTTATGATCAGCAGAAAAATCAGGCAGCCTGGGAAAAACCATGGAAGGACACGGGCCTGAGCAGGTCCAATTATTAAGAACAATCCATCAATATGCAGGCTAAGTCCTGGAGCAGGCTCAGCAGAAAAACATGGCAAAAAAAAAAAAAAAGTGAAAGCAGAAAAAATGTGGTTCGTACGAGGAGGGAGAGAAAAATCTGTCTTTACAATCCCTCTGTTTCGGCTTGCCAACTTTCTGCTGGCTGTTGGTAGTGCGGAAATGAGAGCGTGCTAGATTCTCCCCTCCCGAGAATAACACAAACCCCTCAAAGCTCAAATCAAACACACAATCCACGTCACAGGAAACCATTTTGAAGCGTAAAACCTCCCAATGGGAGCTCCATTTGAATGCTGCGGGTATGCACTGCCTCGCTCGCCCCCTGCGCCTCCCACTCTCTCCCCTCCCGCTCTCTCAAGGCTTCAACCACAACCTAACCCGAACCACACCACCTCTCAGACGACAAGACTCCCTTTCTCTCACTCCCTGTCCATTTCTCCCTTTATTCCTTCCCTTCTTTTTTTTCTTCTTCTTCTTCTTCTTCTCTTGTCGTCCGTCTTCGCCTCTCGCTGCAGAATCAATTATCAGCACTAATTGGACTAATAAGGCAGCTAGCTATGGATCATATTTTGTGTCTCTGCTGCATGTTTGATCAAGTGGAGGGTCGGGAGGCAGACCTCGCTGTGAAGTACTCAAGTGACCTCTCCTGCCACCAGCAGCCCCCCCAACCCAACGCCTCCCCTTCCCATCTCTCAACCACAACCTCTCATACCCCCATCCTGCTCTCCTCGCCTCTCTCGCCCCTCCTCGCCCCCTTTTTCCTCCTCTTCGCCTGGCAATTGAAACACTGAGGTCAGGAGGGCATATGGGAGGCAATCACAGTAGTTTGTTTTGGCTCCCTTGCCCCCACACCAAGTCCTGGGCTGTGCAGAAGCAATGCCGCCACCTTGCCTGCTTGCTGCCTGGGAAACAAACACATCCTCAATCACCCAGAGGCCCTGTATCCGCCAAGGCCACACTAGTTGAGCCCCGTCTGACAAGCTCAGGCCAGAAAAGTTGGACTCCATCTGATGAACTCAGGCCATACGAGTCAAGCTCTGTCTACTGAACCTAGGCCACATTAGCGGCAGCCAGACAGTCAAATCCAGGTCGCACTAGTTGAGTACCCTTTGTTGAACCTGTGCCAGTGAGGACATACTACTCAAGCTCAGTGTCTACTCAACCCAAGCCTCTCTAATCAACCCCTGATGGTCAAATCAAGGCCAGGGAAGTCAAATCCTGTCGAGTGAATCCAGGCCACGAAGGTCCACCCCGTGCTGGTTGAAATCAAGCCAGAAAAGGCTGATCTATGTTTGGCTGGGCCAGCAGTTCTGTCATTATGTTGGCTAAGTGTTGGCTAACAGTGGCATTCTCTGACGTAAGTGCTGCGCAGCTGAGGGCTGGAAGTGAAACGAGATGTAAGACAGGAGAGAAGACGTTTTTCAATAAGAGCCGGTGGCCAACAGCCATTTAGAGCAGAGATGAGTTAGAACGAGTTAGACGAATTGTCTTACGCCATCCGTCCCTTTTTTAATCCTCCACAAACCGAGACCAATAGCTTCTAAATCTCACTCTATTTTTCTCTCTGTCCAACTGTCTCTCACCAGTTCACCTTCTCAAATATTTTCCTAACCACACTCCTTAACCGCTCGCTGCTTTACCGTACTTTCACCCTCCTTTGAACGGCGGCCATAAACACTCTCAATGTGAATGACCAGAAATGAACAAGTCTGAGAATGTGTTTGTGCAACTCTGTTGCTGTGTAAATAATAGGGGTACTAAACTCCAGTCAGCACTTTTGCAGCTGCCCCACCAGTGTCTTTCTGACAATGCGAGCTAAGGCGGGGCCTCAGATCAGTGTTCAACTGTAAACCACAACATTCTCAGACCCTAAAGAATCTCCCATTTGGGATGCATCTTATTAGCATGGACTGTGTTGGTCCTACACACACACACACACACACACACACCATCAGCGCCACACCCACCACATTACGCTTTGTCTCTATCAGGATGCCGGATAATTAACCTCAAGGCTCCGCTCCGAGGCTGACATAAAGAGATTAGTGACCCCAGTGTGATTGTGCGTGATGGGAAGGAACTTCTGTTTAAGTGCAAAAGATTTCGTTGCTCGGAGGAAATGAATTCACCCAATCTCTGAGGCTCATTGTTCCCATGATCTCTCCTCTCCTCTGTTCTCCTCTGAACCGTGTTTCAAGTCTTAGTGACCTGTGGGCAGGCGCACAGGAGTGAGAGACCCACTGATCTCGGTTCAGCCCACTGTGCAGCCAGGCAGCAGCTGGAGCGCTGAGCAGGTACACGAGGCGCTGAGACCAGCCGGCACTTCCAGGAAGTTCAGCATCAGGGATCAGTCTGTGTTATTGACTTGGCAAAGCCTCCAGCCAGTATGATTCCACCAGCTAGGGGTTCACTGACAAGTGCACATATGTGTATGTGTGCAGACCAGGGCTCAGCGCTCTGTAGTCCAGATGGGTGGCCAGGCCCCAGTTGATTTCCGTTGAACTGAACCCATTTGAACCACTCTCTTTCTCTCATTCTTTCTCTCTGTGCAACACACGCACACCGCATGCTTCAGGCCAACTGCATTCCCTTCCTATGCTCTTCTTATAGCTGCATCACTGTTATTAATTTGTTTAAAATGCAAATACATGAGCCGAACGGGAGGCAGAGACGGAGACCACCCAGTCGGTAGAGACGTGTTGTGTTGACAGCAGATAAGCTGAAATGGAATATCAGGAGAAATTCTTCCCCTTCAGACAGACAGCTGGGCATAAGTCTCACAAAAACTATAACACACTTAGACACACACACTAAAAAAAAAAAAAAACACCTCTCGGCCAACACAAACAAATCTTTCAGTGCAAACACAGATCAGATGCCCTGCTCCGCTCGGTTTAGCTTCAGCAGCTGGCATGTGCCATCTTCTAATTTATCCTAATTGATGTCGTGACAGGCAAAGAAGGGAAGGATCTGTGGAGGAGCGCAACATCAAAAAAACAGCAGGAAAGCACTTTAAGCCAGTACACGGCTGGCTTTGCCTTCGCGTTCCAGCGAAAGCCAGTGGACGAACAGAGGCAATAAAATGCTTCAGACAAGCCAGAGCAGGACGAGAAATGGACATTCTGCAAATAGTTGTGGAAGGACAGTTCATACCTGGAACCGTATACGTAGGAATACCACAATAAAAAAAAAAAAGTATTATTAGCTGAATGGATCCACTGGGCTGAACGGTGTTTTAGCATTTAATGAGATAAATATAAAACATTAAAGGTCTATATGTGACAGGCAGCAGGTTGAAGGGGAGGGAATTAGATCAGCTTCATATCTGGTTGGACAATTAAATTAATATATATATGTATATATTAATGATGACCACATTTTTATCTGAAAAACAAATACTAAGTAGATGTTAAACTGATGTAGCACTGAAAAAAAACCCCCACAAATGATAGGTAGTAAAAGTTCATTTTATTTTAATTTCATGCTAAATTTTATTTAAACTCTACTAAATATTTAGCATCACTTTTTACTCAACCAGACTTATTTGACTTATTAGTTGGTTGCATTATTTTATTTATTTTAAATGTGTTCCTTTAGTTTGATGCATGGTTTTAGAGATTTGCCAACCCAACAGAATTTTCTCATCATTAAAACGGGCCCTATTTTGAGGTGCTATGCTAATGCTAATTACCTTTAGATCATAATAAAGAACTATAATAAAGAATTATCTTATCTTTGTTGTTTTTAGATTGCAGTACTCCTACTTTCACTTTGGAATCCGAACGCTACCGCAACGATAATCAAGTAAAACATTTAGAAATTGCAATTTAAGTACATTAAAACCAAATAGTAAATATATCTGAGCGTGTACATTATTTATTTATTTTTTATTTGATGTGGACATCACAATCACATTGCACAAACCAGATGCATTGTTTTAGTGCTGTAGCACATGTGCTAATTGGCTGAACTACATTTGAACACAACACATGACATTTGAATTAAACGTCATTCTTTTCAAGCCTGAGCGTCAACTGATGTCGTTTTTGCTTTTGTCAGTGTGATTTACTGCAAAGATCAGATTTGAATTTGCTTCAGCTCCAGCAGCAGATCATCCGTCACGCCTTCTTGATATCAGAAAATACGCGTTCATTTGCAACGCATGCTGACTTCTTGTAATCCGAGCAACAATAAACAGCCGGTCCACATGTTTTCTGCAGTGTACTCCCTCAGTTGTTGCTCCTGGCTCGGCGCCAACAAGTGTATAGATGTGAGTACAGTATGACCGTATACACCGAGGGGCCATATCAGGGTACGAGCTCTGCTTGTGCCGAGTGGTACACAAGGATCCAGGAACAGGCATCATGTGTGTGTCTGCGTGTGTTGTTCGTTCTTGGAAAAACGGAAGATGTTAGCGCTTTTTTTTTTTTTTGGTTGTGTGTTTTTTTTTTTTACGTAAGTGTACGTATGGTACACGGACTCACACTGGAAAAACACACACACACACGCACGCACGCACGTATATGCACACACTTATGGGGTGACAGAGTGCACAGGCTGAGCTCAGATGAACCAATGGCAACCTGGGGAAGGAGGAATGTGTATGGCGCTAGTCCAAGAGAGGCCGTCAGAATCCTCAGCAGGCAACCCTGGTTGTCTTAGTGAACACAAGTGTGAGTGTGTGGGAGTCTGTGCGTCGGAACAAGAGGCTGGTAGGGGTAGTAACTGTAAAAACTATGAGTGTGTGCAATTTTACAGACAGTTGGCGATGAATTGTGTGAGCGTACGCGACGAGGCTCTCGGTTCAAACCCTCTTTTGTTATTAGTTCAGCCGATATACGTGAAGTCCTTCTGCAGCCGCATGAAGAGGAGATAAAATGACCTTATCAGCAGCGTTACTGTGAGATCTAAATTCCTTAACAGCTACAGGATGCAGCGGAGCATCTGTAGACGAAGATTCCTCCCACCCCGCAAGAGGCCAGTTACTACAGCCAGCAAGGAGGAGATCTGCCCCCTAGGGAGGCTATAGAGAGGCCGGGAGGACACTCACTATAGCGCCACTCATCCCAAAAATACAACATGATGTCATGCTTATTCCAAATGTGGACTGCAGTAGCAGAAACAGGGTCATGTGTGCACTTGACTAATGCATAACTGAACAAAAAAAAAAAAAAAAGAGGAAGAGAGAGAGAGAGAGAGAGAGGGGAGTATGGAGGGGAAGGAGGAGAGTGAAGGGCTGTTTAAAATATTCAACCCCCCTTCCATTAACTAACCATGTAGAGATGGGAACACAACCTGCACTGTACATCTCAAGCGCGAGAGAGAGAGAGAGGGATGGTGCACTGTGGGATCAGACCTCTTTCATCCAGTAGCCCTTAAATCCAGCTCAGCATTTTCTTAGTGATGTCATCTCTTTTTCACTCTCACTTCACTGTCTTCACTTTCTCCCTCATCTCCATCTGCTCTCTCACTCCTCGT
Source organism: Stegastes partitus (assembly GCF_000690725.1). Classification (NCBI taxonomy): domain Eukaryota; kingdom Metazoa; phylum Chordata; class Actinopteri; family Pomacentridae; genus Stegastes; species Stegastes partitus. The sequence goes on from NW_007578632.1 coordinate 133,661, forward strand.
CCTTTCAGGGCTTTCTGCCGTCTTGCACGCACATGTTCCCTCCCTCTCTCTCTCTCTCTCTCTCTCTGCAATTACACAACGTGCGGCGCATTACAATATGCATCTTGTTTCAGCTACACATAGGCATAGATCCCTATAAATCTGGAGCCGCTTACAGACATCGCGGGCTCGGCAGAAATAGGAAGTGCAGGGCTTGCTCGCTCGCTTGCTCGCTTGTTTCACCGCACACCTCCGTCCTCCTCTTTTTTTTCTTTCCTCTTTCTTCGCACTCCAACCACACTGCATCATCTGACAGACAAGGAGAACACTGCATAAACAAACAGGGAAATGGCTGCCAGCTGCATGGACAGGGCCGGACAAGGGGGGAGATGCATTTTGCTTGCAGCTTTTTATTGGGTATGAAGAGAAGAGAGAGGCAGTGGAAGAAGAGAGGGGGAAAGCAAGGAGGAGGAGGAGGAGGGGAGTTGTATGGAGCTCAGGCACCAGAAAGGTCTTTGAAGCTATTTAGTTTTTTTTTTACAGCAGAGAAGTTGCTGCAGTATACGTATTTATGGTGCAGACAGGAAAAAAAAAAGAGACTTCAATGAGGGAAAAATGTAGAAACAGTGTTGAGTCTGCACTTAGTTTCAGTTTAGGCCTTCTGCAGGAGACTCAAACCCAGCAGCATATACCGGCCGGAGAGAACTTACATAAACTCAATGCATCTTTTGGCCACGAAGCAGCCTCAGAAATTAGTCTGACCGGCCAGAAAATGAGAGGCTAAACAAGCGTTAGCCCAGATCATCGCAGTCTGCTTCAACATTTACTTTATTTAACAAGCAAAACAATGAAGGTAGAAAATCTCTTCAAGTATGCTCGTGTTAGAATATTATTTTCTGACTAAGATTACCACTGAGGAATCGCAGCATGGCCTGACGATACCTCGAGTTTATATCACCGCGATGCAGCATCATCTCTCCCCCCAAAAGTACATCAATGGCATTTCTTCTAATGTAAATTTCAAGCCCGTGTTCTTCTTCTCCTGACAGAAAAACAGTCGTTACTTTCATTAACATCTTCAACACTCGTCCACTCTGGCAGCTCCTCCACAGATGTTCCCACTTTCAAATGAAAATCTTTCCTTCTTCAGCTCATGTAACATTTTTAATGATTTGAATATCTCAAGTGATGCTGTCATCAAGATTGTTATCGTGGATAAACACGCTCATCCGAAAAAAAAGTTTCGACCGTTTGTCGGAGCGGTCGGCCGACACGTCGAGCGTCTTCGCTTCGTGTTGCGCTCCTTCCGCGACCAAATGTTTTTTCTGTTATTTATCAGTTAATTAGTTGTTCCTGTTTACTTGCTCTTTATAAAATGACTCAGACATTTAGCTCTGCGAGCGAGAGATGAGCTCATGAACCCAGTGTGTCTCAACGTGCTCTGTGCACTGTAAAAAGGACGACACATCCAGCGCTGTCAGGAGGCCGTAAACACGTATTTAACATCGGCACCTCGACGGCGGTTCATCGATAAGAATCGGCGTTGGAAGGAACACGGCGGCGAACAAGAGGGATTTCTGTTTCCATTCTGAATTTTTGATTGGTGTTTACTCGCTGCATTTATTTACACCAGCGTTTCCTCGGTCCCTGTTTTTATGGAGTCCCTTCATTTATAACAGAATGTTTATTGGGGGGGATTGGGAGAGGGGCTGAGAGGTTTTATCGTTTGTTTTTTGTTTCCTTTTGTTCTGTAAAGCACTTTGTGTTACAAAAGTGCTACACAAATAAAGTCCTGATTGATTGATTGAAGACAACAGGGACAGATTATCACTTGGCAAACACCAGAAAACTTGATTTCCCAACTTTCATGTGGGGTCTCTTCAGACCAGGAGGGGGAGAGAACTTGGTCTCCCTCTCTGTTGGCTGAGCAGCTGTTTCACTCGAGGTCCAGACTGGGCAACAGAAAGAGAGAATGAGCAGAGAAGGAGGAAAATAAAAAGTGAGAACAGGGCAGAGAGAAAAGAAACTGGAGGCTTCTCTCGTTCCAAATCAGATTGCTTTATAGCGACGCAGGGGGGCGAGTGGTTCCAGGCAGCAGACAATGGGCCAACAGGATCAATATTGACATTCTCCTTAGTGATAGATGAGTTGGCTGGGTGAGGTCAGGGACTGGACCTTTGTATTAGCCAGCCAGCATTAGTGGTCACGGCTGGGGGACACTTACTGTAACCTTGGCCTCTCAGCATAATGGAGGGTCTGAGCGAGCCCAGGAGAGGTCCCTCCCCTTTATGGGCTTTATTACGGTAAGAGAGCTCAGTCTTCCACTGGCCCGATTCAAACACAGATCATTACTTTGTCAAAACAGCTACCAGACCACGTTGGCACTCGCACGGGCCAGCTTGTGTGGCAAACAGTGTCTCAAAATGCCAGTTTTTTTCGGCGCGGCAGTCGTGGGAGATGAGGCACGCAGAACACAAGAAAAAAAAAAAACAGTAAGCAGAGCGCTCTTGGACAAGTGACCTTTTATTAGTTGTTATTCCAAAAAGCACATACAATTAGATTCACTGGCAAGTCCTGCGTGTTAGGCAAGGACACCGACACAAACACAACACTGGGTACAATCTTTGCTCAGAGTTATGGCAAGAGGTGCTACCACAAAATACTGTAATATAACACTCCTGCAAATTCCATGTACTTTCTTTGCTGAAACAACATCTCAATTGTTGTTTACCCAAAGTGGTCAATTAATCCAAGGCAAACTCATAAAAGAGGAAAGGATGTGGGCTGTCCAGGTAGGCAGATCCAACTGGCTGCGAGTCAGGGCTACTAGGGATACCACACTATACCACTCCCTCGTATGGCAAGAGGGGAAAAATGTGGTAGGAGAGGGACAAGGACGGAGGGGACGACTGAGGAGACGGACCAGAAGAAAACTCCTGAGAAAAAGAGTGAAACAAAGAAGGAGAAGGTGAAGGGGTGTCGGTGCCAAAGAGGAGGAGTAAAAGGAGAGGGCGGTGCGACGGAGAAGTGGGAGGAGGAAGGAAAAGAGGTCATCCGAGGTGATGGAGATTCTGTACGGTGGGCTGGTTTCATCAAAGATGGAGCCGGGCCACTCTCCTCCTCTGATTCTGTTCTGGCGTGAGTTACTGGACCGAAGCCTCACAAACACACACACACACACACACACACACACACCGAACACATGTCCGCAGTCTCCCACACACATGCTCGCTCGTCCTAACTACACACTCGTGAGCGTTTCTTACAGAAATAGAAGTGACATCACAACAGTCGCATTGTAAATCAATACATGTTGCTCCCAACGAGACGCCCACGCTCGCATAACGCGCTCGCACAGTTCCCGGTCAGCGGGCTTTCTCAGAGTCCAAACCACTCGGTGACCCCTCCTCTCCTGGGGTCGAGTTTCTGCCGCTGCTTCTCGTCCTCCATGAACTTCTCCTGCATCTCCTCCATGGAGCCCTCAGTCGGCTTCCGGTCCTTTTCTGGGAAGATGTCAGGAAAGGTGAACGTCTGGCCCTGAGCCTGATGGGGAGGCAAACAGAGACAGAGCAAAGGGGGGAAAAATGAGTTGAGAAACCACTGCGGTTGTGCTCTGGAAGAGGAATTGTTTATTTTCGACATAAAATCATTTCATAAACAACACATTGAACTGCACCTTCTTTAAAACATTTTCCCTTTTCCTCGCAGAGGAGAAGAGATGCTGATTTGGAATTCAGGACACCGTTTCCACCTCGATATTCCTCTTCCTTTTCTCTCTGCTCCGTTCAATTTCTCCGACTCTCTCCCACATGTAATCTCTCATCTCTCTCCATTTCTCTAGTCTTGATTTATTCAGAGGGAAAGGATGGTATCCATTATTTATTCCATACCAACCCATCTCTAGCCATGGCTAATGCATCACTGGCCCAACTGTAGTCTGTGTCAGGCCGCCGTAGAGTACAGTACAGTACACACACATGCATTCTTGCACGCACACAAAAACACACACACCAAAAAAAAAAAAAAAATAACAGGTCAGTGGGTGCAGGCCTGCACACATATCTATAGCCTATCCCTCTCAGCCTCTCCCAAGGACACCTGGCAACAAGAATTCCCTGTTATCAAATCAAACCGCTGCCATCCTTAAATGACTCTCACTTTATTTCTAAATTTAACTTCCGATGCCAAAACTGGACATGTCACTTTTACTACCGTGAGTTTGGATTTTAAGGGAAACGGTGAATGTTCACAAATGTTCCCAAATTGATTAAGCGTCATTAACACTGTCGTTTACAGCAGCAGCCTCCGCCTCGTAATCACAAACAGTCACATGTCGTTCTGTGACTCATAAACCTCTCAATTATTTTATATAGAGGCGTGTCACTATAAAATAAATTGCTTCAATGAACACAATTGTCAATCAACTATTCTTTTTAAATATGTGAAATATTTTGTTTGGGGTCAGTGTGTAGGCGTTCAGGAATGGTCTGGCTCTGATGTGAATGTTACTTTGTCTGTCTCCAACCCCCAAAATACCAAGAGAAACATGCATATAATTACCGCATAGCATGGTTTAATTCCCAAAGGGGGAGACAACATGAAGCACACTCAGCCAAAGATGCAGAATGGAGCCGACTTTGTTTACTGTAAAATGTGTTGGAGGGAGACAACCTATAGCGGGACTCGTGGGGATTATTAGTGTGCGGGCCGGCGAGCGTTCTGCCGTTTGCTGCAAAGGCTACGACCAGGTATAAAAACGTCCATGTAACACTAAGAGAACAGAACAGGACGGGACAGATGAGCACTGGATGTTCGGTGGACTTCACCTCGTAAAAAGCAGTGAGTGGATGCACGCCGGTTAGAGCGTCCTCCTCGTATCGAACAGCAGAACCAACGAGCACCGGCATGAGAGGACAGCTCGAGAGGCTCAGTCTGAGACGCTCACCAAATTTGGCTCAGATGAGACTCATCGATTTTGGTTAACCACGGTTCACTGAAAACTAACCATGTTTTAAAATGCATTTTTCTCTCCTTTTTTTGTCCTCGCGCGTCCAAAATTTGTAGTGTTTTCTGCTTCCAGAGGCGACCACAGACAACACAGAATGGCATTGCTGAGTGGAACGCTTATAACAGGAGAGGGAGAGAGAAAAATGGGAAGGAAATGCAAAAAAAGCAATGCAAAAAAACTCTAAATATAAATCCCAGTGAGCCACCGTCTATGCTTCTTTTTACATTTGACGCTCCACCTGTGTTTCTTAGTTATCATAATTCGGAGTGAAAAACAAGGCAACCCAGTGGGGGCGAGTTTATAGCCTCCACAGATCCAGAAGTCATTTCATTAACACATTAACCACAGCCCAGTCTTTATATAGGTAAACTACAATCAAGCCTGACATGTCAAATATGACAACAACGGCAGGACCAGACACCTAACAACATCCAACCATTCAAAACACAACTATTATGGAAACTACTATTTTGGTACGATACTTTACACAGGCTTGAATTCATGTTACTCTCCGACACCCGGCCATTTGGGTCTAAACTCTCTGATACCAGCTTTGAGGAGCAGCTAGAGCAAAACATGCACAACCTTCAATCAAAAGAAAAGCCACCCTGTTCTTGTGTTTCTGTCTTGCGGCAACGCCTGTATTTCAAACTACAGGAGGTTTTCTAGTGATTTCAGAAATGCAGAAAAAGAGACAAGAGTGTAGAAACCAGTCGGGAGGAGGAGGAGGAGGAGGAGGAGGAGGCGGCGGCTTAGTCAGGCAAAAGGCAGAGCGCTGCCAAACACCAGAAAAGCACCTGGAAACCGACGGCACGGCCAAGGCCCTCGGTTTCTCTATGCACTCGGCGCACACATTGCCATCGAGGAATGCAGAATCCAGAACACAAACACTCAGGCCAAAGGAAGTTTGCTGCAGGAGTAAGAGGAGGAGTCGGCGAGAAGAAGGAGGCAGATGGGGGTAGAAGATGTGAGGTAGTGGCGGTGGAGGGGGGGGGAGGAAGAGGAAAGTAGGGATGACGGAGGACGGGGTCTACCTCGGTGCTATAAACACCAGACCTGGCAACCGGATGAACAATGGAGCAGTGAACCAAACAAGACTTCACCCAACTTGAACCAAACGTTGTCGCATGACAATTCCCAGTTATGCAGCGCAGCCCTGGACACCTTATGTATACACACGGTGAAGATTAATACCGGCCTCTGAGAGCGCGATTCACAAAAACAACAAAGCCCTGAGACTGAAATCAACAAAGCGCTGAGACTCGTTAAACAAGTCTTTTTGTTGGCAGATGGCCGCGCCCTGTGTGTGTGTGTGTGTGTGTGTGTGTGTGTGTGTGTGTGTGTGTGTGTGCGCGTATGTCAAACGTCTGCTGGACACATTTCCGCAGCGAGAGAAAGTGCTGGCGGAGAGCATTCATATTTTTGTTTGAAATATATACATCACACCACAGCAGAGGCAGAGCCCATGTCCCCTCCATCTCTATTTGCTCTGAGCTAAAACGATCTTTCCTGTGTGTCTGTCTGCCTCCCTCTGTGTGTTTGTGTGCCAGAGAGTGTGTGTGTGTGTGAGTGCATATTGAGTGATTTATGGAGAAGACCTCGGCCCGGCCAAAAGGGACACGGTGGAGAAAGACAGTCGGGCATTATGCGCCTCCGTGGCTTTGCTTTCTGTTACCTACTACGCTTCCTAGACGACACATTGGGGGAGTGGATATTTTTCCCTCGCTCTGCCATCGTCTTCACCACGCTTCCCAATTGAATAAAGCTGGCATCCAGGAATATTGAGAAGAGGCCCCCACGCTGCTGCTGCTAGCAATGTAAACACTCGGCTCTTACGCACATGAACAACCCATTACACCCACAGTTTCCCTCTCAATGGGAAAACGAGGGTAAAGACATTTAGGGTCTTCATTTTGCATTTAGTGTGTCAGTCTGGCCCG
>NW_007578632.1:141494-210950 GCF_000690725.1 Stegastes partitus
CACACACACACGAGCTGAGTAATCCTGTTCGGGAAAGCTGGAAAGAAGAGAGTGAAAAAAGAGAAGACCAGGTGAGAGATGGAAAGACGCGCACAAAGGACAACTGTATTCAATCAGATTGACCTTTCCTTCTGATCTGCAGCAAACTGAGCATGCAGTCGTAACTTAAAAACAGCTGCAAGAAAAAAAGAAAACTCTCGGTGTGTGTGTGTGTTTGTATGTGTTATAATTTTCCCCTAAGAGTAGAAAAATGAAAGAGGGAACGAAAAGGAAAGTCAACCTTGGGATACATGTGAAATCAATTTAGGAAAAAATGTGAAGAGGTGACTCTTTTATTATTCATAAGCTCAGATTTACGTATGAAATATGAAAGCCATAGTTGTTCTGGCCTGATGTGTTAAAATGTCTTTGATGAAAACAGGAAGGTGCCAGTGCACTGTGCTTTTCCGACCTGGAGCTGAATAGAACATTATGGCACAGTCACCGGCGGAGGACACAAAGGCTGATTCAACCTGCTACCGAGAAAGAAAACATACACAACATGAGTAGGTCGACCTGGACCGGGGACTAGAAATCACAATGTGACACATGAGATACACATCTGTATCTAAGTGCCTCTGACTGGGCTGTCCGGTGAATAAAAACTACAAATATGATGAAGAAAAAAAAAAAAACACAACACAAAAGAAGGCTTTCACAGAGGATTACTCAACTCCATTGTAGCTGGTTTGACTTCATTTTCCAATATCCCCAATCCACTGAATAGCCTTCATGGTATCAGATTTTATGTCCTCTGAAATGAAAGAAGCTTGGAGCAACATTTTATTACTTTGAAGACTGTTCAACAGCTGTAAAACTACTCTCCAGGTCAAATGGTGACTTCCATTCAGATAATCTGAACAAACTTAAAAATCGAATCCATCAGAAAATACACTGTAACCGCGATTTTACGACCTGAGATCAGCCTCGCTCTTGTGTTCTCTCAAAACCTCAAGCGCCGAGAGTTACTATGGAGCTAAATAAGATGTGACTGAGGGGCGGGGGGGGCAGATACACTGACTTCTTGGACGACCAGACTCGACCGAATCAAAGAACAGACGGGTTCTGAATGCGGTCAGAGAGAACCTGACGAGGCTTTAAACGGTACGAAGAAGTGAAACTGAGCCATTCGCGCGGCCTTCGGAGACGAGTGTCAGACGGATTCCATCGGGCTTTATTTGACGAGGGACAATCCACAAGCCGTCAGAAGATACGGCAAATCAAAAATGAGCTACATGCTGGCAGATCTCATTAAAGCGGAGACAAATCTGGGCCACATATACAGACGGAGAGGTGTTGACGATGCGGCGAGAAATCTCATGAGGCTGTGGCTCGTGCGGCTGCGGTGGCAGTGTGGTGGTGTAAACCGTAGCAAAGCGCAGAGACATCTTGAGCGCTGGTGGTGTGTCTGTGTTTGTGTGTGTGTGGTAGCGAGTGAGAGGCAGAGAGGTGTTCACATTGTGGTAGAATCCATTTTGACCACATGGTAAGGAAGCCTGGCAGGCTGCAGTGGGAGAGACCACAGTGGTGAGGTTACCGGGATTAGAGCTGAGGGCAACCCCCTGCCGGGTGTGTGGGATATAGATCCGTGCCCAGTTTATCTACACCTACTGAACACGCATCGTGCTCTTTTTCAGCTGTTAAACACATCGGCGCCAGCTAACGGAGATTACACGCCTCGCTCATGGGAGCGGCTAAAGGGAAGAGCCGTCAGTAGACTTTATTTCCAAACAGGGGTTAGCAAGTCGATGGTGATTTAAAGGTGAGATCACACCTTTACAGCTTGTTTTCTTTGGTCTAAGCCACAGGTAAAAAAATAAAAATAAAAAAAAAATTGTTGCATTTTTTTTCTTTTGGGTTCATTTAAGTTCCCGCTGCCCTGTTACAAGTGATCCGGGGCTTGTAAACCAAAGTCAGATGGACTCACAAGCAGCTTGTTTATTGGACAGAGTTTTGGCAACCTGTCACCCTGCAGGATCACAAATTCTGACAGCCAAGGAGTAAGGAAGGGTAAAAACAAATCTGCTTCCAGTTCCTTTAGGTTGACTTATGCATTCCTAAACTTGAGCGCAATTTGAGATCGGGAAATCTTCTGCGGTCAGTCCAAACTTTTAATCACAGCTCTGAGCTACACAAAAGACTAAGATGACCCTTCTTCCAATGTTATTGTTTATTTCGTAACCACAACAACACTATGTGAATATCGGCCTATGCTATCCATTGCAAATACATAATCCATCCACATACTGGTAACAATTTGTAAAACTAAAGCAATGAATTGTTAAGGCCGTCTCCTGGCTGTTGATAGTGGCTAATGAAACATAAAATTTCACATCACACAGTCCATCTCCACCTGCAGGTGTCCCACTGACGCCCTCTCTGCTAATGGCAGCATCTGAAGCTGGGAAACATGTTGCTTACCTGCGATCATCAGCACCGGATCATCTGAAGACTGCGTCGTTTCAATTCTGTTCTTCTCTTTGTACACAAACAGCTCCATCTCCCATCATCAGTCTGTCAAACTCCTAAAGTTTGCAGATGACAATGCCCTCACTGAACTCATCTATGGTGAGGATGAGTCCGTCTACAGATGGGAGATTGACCATCTGGTGGCCTGGTCCAGTCACAACAACTTGGAGCTTAACAGTCCTAAGACAGGGGAGATGATCGTAGACTTCAGGAAGGACAAATCTGATCCCACCGCCGTAACCCAGTGTGACACCCAGGACCTCAAGGTTCAGAACTCACCAAGAACAGCTGAAGAAGTTCAACCTGCCCCAAAGACAAATATGTTGCACGTCCACGCCTCCATCATTCAGTCCATCTCTACTTCCTCCGTTCCACCATCTGGTACAATCCTGCCACTGCCAAGGACGAGGGCAGACAGCAACGTATCGTTCGCTCTGCCAAAAAGACTGCAATCTCCCGTGCCTTCACAACCTGCACTCCTCCAGAACCCCGACACAAACTGTTTGAGCCACTCCCCCCCTCGCTGGAAGCTTCAGTCCATCAGGACCAGAACCTGACGCCACAGGATCAACGTTTTCCCAACAGCAGCTGGCCTCATCAACAAGACTTTGATGCACAGCTTTGTAAACAGAAATACACACATTGTCAATATTACTCTTATACCTTGGATGTTCTACACTTGCTTTTTATTGGACGTGTAGCACTCATCATTTATTTAAAATCTATCATCCTTCTTTAAAAACCTTCTTCTTGTGAGCGACTGACTGCGATGCACCAAAACACCAAGGCAAATTCCTCGTATGTGGAAACCTACTTGGCAATAAAACGGATTCTAATTCTTACAATCAATCACAGCTGGGCCCATTGTCGTGTAATATTTGAGGCATCCACCAGCACAAAACAAAGCGTTCAGTCTTGCGAGTCTATAAATTTAGACACAAGATTTACTAGAGTCTCTGCGAGACCACCCGCGATCAGTTTACCTCGATACAGTGGATATGAATCATGCATTGGCTAACATTACATTGTCAACATCCAGTTTGTTCCTGTACTTTGTCTTGAAAGCCACAAGTGCTGAACATCCAGTTTCACACAGATAAGTGGTAGCACAAGGCACCAGAAACATCAAGTCTCTGTTAGACGGATCAGTGTACTTGAAGTAGCAGGGATCTGCCTTCTGGTCCCACACTTTCTACCAGTCCTTCTTGAGTTTCTGATAATTTGCTTGTTGAGGCTGCTTCTCCATTTATTTCTGTACCTGATAGCCACCCACTCCATCTGAACTCATCCCTGCAACTGATGAAGTACAGTCAGAATTACCTGCCATTGGCGAGGTATAAGATCCAAAGCAGGTCTGGGAAATAAGGGACAACATGTCATTTAAATTCTGTGGCTTTGTTTTATTAGTCCTGGTAGCTATTTTAAATGTAAATGTCTCATCATAAATACTTTCTGGTAATTTCAAAGTTAATTACAGGGCTGAAAAATCTAAACTTTTTACTTATTTAGTGCAAATGACCTCCTGGGGTCCACCTGCAGTACCTCTGAGGTGCACCAGGGGGCAGCGACCCACACTTTGGCAATAACTGTGCTACAATTTTGCATTTCTGGTCATCAAAAAAGGAAATAGCTGACAATAGTTCAGGTAGTATCTCATTTTATCATGCTAGACTTATCAAGCTGGCCGTCCAATGTCAACCCATTCCATTTCCATGTAACCATAAAATCATATCACCGTATGAAAAAGCACACGATAAGAATGTTTTTGTAGCTTCTTGTTGAAGTTGGTACAAATTACAATCCCTGTTCTAACACGCTGTACCTCAGTTATCTTGGAACTACGAGTTATAGAAGAGAAATAAAGGGATTTGTTTCCAGACTTGATGAAGAGGTTTTCCTTTAACCGTGACACTTCATAGGTTGGGTGTGTTTGGAAGTGGAAAAGCTGCTCCAGAATCAAATAAAGAGGTCTTGCAGCTGGTCCGGTAAGGTCCAAAACCAAACTAAAGCTCTCAGAATATATGAATTTCACATAAGACTGGGCAGCAACTCAACGCTGCTGTTTATACTACGATGGCCTCGTTTTATCATCGCTGCAGCAGGTTTGTTATTCAATCAGGTATTCCTAGAAAGACTTCATCAACAACTTAGCTAGTACATGGGGGGGTTTGGCTTCAGAAAATGCCTTAAACATGCCTTTTTGATTTTGCAAAAAAACGCTGCTATACTGCAACATCCTGTATATTGACATGGGAAAACTGTGATAATAAATTCAATGTCAAACAACCTTAGTGTCAGGACGTAGCTGAACTGTCACACCGTGTTGCAATACCACGCCGTTGCACAAAAGATTCACGGTTTGAACAGATGTGCAATAACAAAACCACAGTAATGACAGAAACCTGGGTTTGCACTCAAGTATTCAGGCCAGAATTGAAAATGCCCTAAAAAAAGCCTCGAAACATAATCTTAGTTTCTGTAAAGTCGACCCTGTGGCCACACACACATCTTGCCTGTAGTTTCTCAGCCCCATGTTTCATAATCTAGGAGCAGCTTTTAATCTGGGATCGCAGAGAAGAAAGAGTCGAGGGAAACTAGGAGAGGCAGGAAAGGCAATGGAAGAGGGCAGGAGAAGAGGGGAGATGTAGCCTGATGATTGTGAATAGCTGCTGCTGCCAGCAGGCCCCTGGGTGGGCTGCACACATTCACTCTCACTTTATCTCATTGACACACAAACACAAACACACATGCACACACACACAGACACCATTCTGCTTCATTGTGCCTCTGTCCAAACCTCCTGGTAAAAAAAAAAAAAAAGTGAGAGACAGAGATGGGAGCGAAGAGCAGGAAGAGTGGAGGGGAAAGAAGGTCAGAATCAGAAGACAGATACGACTGGAGGTTTGTTTGGTCTGATTGTGAGACGAGTTTGATTCTGTGAGATGTGAGACAACAAAAATGTCTGTCAATCAATATTCAAGAAAGGCCACGAAACAGGTAGCTCGAGGTTAAGTACAGTTGCAAACATTTTGTCTGGAGTCCTGGATAAAAACTGTTCCTGGATGACAATTATTCTGTATATTAAGTTCTTTTAAATACACCGTGAAGCCTGTTTCATTTGGAAAAAACAACAAACCACCGCAAAGAAGCACAACACAACATAAAACAGAAGAAATTTGCTCTACTGAAGATTATAAGCTAATCATGCTTGTCGAATTAATATTATTTATGCATATTTCACTGTCTAAATGCATTGGTATTGTAAACCTAATTATTGGAATTACTGAGAGAATCCTATTAATTTTATGTGGTATTTTATATTCTTATTTACTTTCAGCTTTTATCCCGTCACGTTGTAATGTCATCATGCTGTTGTGTGCGTTCAGCGTAATAATCTCCTGCATAAAAGGCACTTTAACAGACAGAGGAGAACAAAAAAAGCCAGTTTACAATGCAATTAATCTTTGTTCCACCAGCCAAAGCGGAATTTAAAAGTCAAGCGAAGAAGTCCGACTTATACGACACGAGCGCCTCGGAGGCATTTAGCGAAACAGCTGCCGAGCATGGGAGAGAGTGCAAAGTGAAATCATCTCTGTCTGTAAAAAGACAGATAAGTGGCAGTGAGAGTAGGCCACTAACCAAGAGCATCCTGCTGTGGGTTCATTCAGGGTCATGACCCTGGCCCTCCCTCCAATTACAACGACATCTCCTCCACAAGCCGGCAACGGTCAAATAACTTGGTCAGCTCTGGCCTGCAGCAGCGTACGTCTGTGTGTGTGCCTCCTTGTCATTTATGTCAGTGCTGTCACTACCTACGGTCCACTCGGACGATGACATGATGATGTTCATGGACGGTGATGGAGCGTGAGTCCTGATGCACAAGATGTTGGTACTTGTGGCAGGACTTTTATTTACTGCTATTAGATTAAAATGAATAACGATGCTGCAGAGGAGATGTACAGCTACAGCCTTGCATATAGGATAATCAGCTCTACTTAATTAGGCCTAATTGTACATTTTTAAAATAATTTGTGCTGCATTGGATAGCCAATTAGCTCGTGCCTTATCCAGATAATGAGCTAATACCAGATTTGGCAATGGCAGTAGGATAAAGTTGCTTTAAGGGAATAAAATGTACGTTTATCAGATTTATTATTGTTTGTAATGTGTAATATAGTCATCCAGTGGGATAAATTAACTTAAAGGCTGTACAGATGAAATTTTGAACATTAATATAACATAATTTACTTTGTATATATACATCACAGTAACGACATCCTAAACAGAAATGACGCTCCCTCTGTCCGTGCTGTAATCTGAGTTTTATGTTTTAGTCGCCCGCTAGCGTGCACGTGAGCACAACCCATTGAAACTATTGATTCCTCGTCTCATTTCTACACTGATGATGAGAGCGACGTCCTAATTTATGTGCAGTTGTTTAATTTCGGCTGTTTCGTTGCTCTCCTCTGCTTCTTTCTCTCTCAGATCTGTTCTGCTCCAGTCACAGTGAAACAGACACAAACAAAGTGAGCCAGAGTCGGGTCAAGTGAAGATAACGGTACTCAAGCTGAGAAGTTCTTATGGCCACTGAGTGTATTTTCACTGCTAGCGTGGGGGAAAGGCTTCTGACTAGATTATGCACACAATCTTTTAAGTGAAATGAAAAAGAAGAGGGCAGGTGTTGCTTTGACTCTGGTGCTCTAGTGACAACCAGCGGTTCTGAATGCCGTACAGCACCAGACGGGGTGCGTGAGCGGAGCTGAGCGATGGAGCACAGGATTTTTGGACAGAGCCAAAAGCAAATTTTTAAAAAGCCAGAAAGTCACCTTATCTCTCACCCTGTGCTGCTCCAATTTCGCTCCAGCACCACTCACATCACGAGCTTAAAGCATAATCTGGGAAGGAACCGGGCTAATCTGCCGAGCTCCGGTTGTATTTGCGCTGGTTAAAGTTAGAGCTAAAAGGAAAATACGGTGCATGTGCAATGCTTTTGTTTCCTTTTATTGGTGTGGGGTGAAACTTGAGTTGAGCACAGAGCGATATAGAGTTGAGCGCCACGGGGCGGGGAGCAATGACCAATGGGCGCAAACGGGTCAGAACATTGTCATTGTTCAACTTCGCTCTATCTAACGTGTGTGGATCTTCAGCTTCGGTGTGTCTGGGCTTTGTGGGCCGACGAACAGGAGTCCGGCAGGTGGCTGAGCACTGCCTCTGGTGTTCAACTGAAAATACTTTAAGATCTACTGCAGGAACCTTCTGACATTCTAGTGCCGGGCGTCCAGCGATACATAGGCATATACTTCTGCCCAGAGACAAACGGAGGGTGTAACTGAGCGAGTGTGTGTGTGTTTGTGTGTGTTTGTGTGTGTGTGTGTGTGTGTTTGTGTGTGTGCATGGTAGTTTTCATGTCTGGGCATGTCTGCTCCCAGCTTGCTACTGGAGACATTGGACCCTGGTAACAGAGCTCTCAGGAAAAGATCATCGCCACCTAAATACACACCCAGCCGCCCACAAAGACGTTCGCATCCATCTGGTCTAGAACCGGACGCAACAACAACAACAACAAAAACAACAACAAGGCGAGAATAACACAACCAAATCTGTCCGTATTAGCAATAACGGCGCCGCGTCGTGCCGCTTTTAGCGTACGGCGCCCACCCAACCTCCACACCTTAAAGTCAGATCGCACCTAAACCTCGCCGATCTCCGCCGTCCGCCCGCATCGGACGCACGCACACACATGTACATAAACAGCTGTTCACCATCATTATCCCCTCCATGTATGTCATTCACCCCCCGCAACCCCCACAATGTACCCCATTTCTCTCTTGCCAACACATGTAAACAACCCTCACGTACCCTCCCCCCCCCAATTTCAAGCATCCCCTCCACCGACCCCACCCCCAACTATCTAGGCTACCAAACACACACACAGTTCGACCCCTGCACGAAAACACACACACACACACACACACACTTACCCCTACATGCACATGAACATAAACATCCAGGCAATGCCCCTGCCCCCTCCCCGACTCCGAGGAATGCGGGGACCAGCTGGTGGAGAAAATAAAAAACGAAGAAGCATACCAAAACAGGAAATGCATCAGCAGGGGCCTATCAGAGGGCTTTATCAGGCCAGTGGCAGCCCCACGGAGAACATGGGTGGCGCTGCGTGCTGATTGGCTGATCAAAGTTGCAGCTGTGTCATTACAGGTCAAGAGGTCAGGGGTAATCAAGAAAAGGTTACGAGCATGCGCGCTTGCGTACGTGCGTGTTCGTGTCTGCGTGCACGTGCGTGTGTGTGTGTGTGTGTGTGTGTGTGTTGCCATGGCTATCTAAATAAGGGGAATCTGCAGGAAATGTGGGAGGAAATGAGGGTGAGGAGAGAAGATGCTGCAGAGAGAGATAAAGTAAGAATCAATCGAAAAAGGGCAAAAAGGAAAGGCAGAGTTTCGCGTTCTGTTCATTTGTCTCTTGATTTTAACGGCATAAAAATCCAACTTTTGCGACGACGGCGCGGCTCCGTCGATGAAGGTCGTAACATGTGAACTGAAATCAACCTACAGAGTCGTACATGTGAGAGAAACAAGCCAGAAGCTCCACTGAAGCCATTCAAAAAAAGGTTTGCGTGTGAGATTCCAAACCGGATGGTTAAGACCCTGCTCTGTTCTCTATAATTCATGTTCTCTCTCCACTGAGCTCTTATGAAACCTACACGTACACACACATACACTCACACAGAGCCACACACACACACACACAAGATTTTACTTAGAAGTGAATTTTCCAAATCAGGAGACACATAGAAAGATGGGGGGCCTTGGCGGACCTTGATTGCCAGGAAAAGCTTCTCCTTTTATTAGGCTCACCACCAGCACACACACACACACACATATATATGTACACACACTAATTAGTGCATCAGCCCATTCCTTCCTTCCGAAGATTTATACGCCTAGAATGCTGACAGATAGGTTTAAGTGAAAGTGAGGCTGCACGACTCTGGATGAAAGGGGGGAAAAGAAATGAGGATTTTCTCACTTTATAGCTGTTCTTACTTTTCTTTTTTCGTCTTAATTCTTTGGAAAAAAAAAAATCTCAGCGGTGCCTAGGAGCTTACTGATACGGCGATGCGCTCGGCGAGGCTGTCATTAAATACGTCTGTGCGGATCTATAGCACAAATTTTAAGACGCATCTTTCCACGAGGTCTAATTGAGCTTTATGTCTTTATCGCACTCGATTTTGCGGTGATGGTTAAAGTGATTATTATAAATTTGTGCCTTGTAGTGGCAAGAGTCCCATTAGTTGTGAGTGTGACTGAATTTCCAGAAGGCATTACTAGAAAAAAATAGAAACATTCAGAAAGCATCGCAAGCCTGAAGAAAGGCCAGATATCTGTGACCAAACGTTGCTTTGCAAGTCAATAAACTGAATCTTACCTTGCTTGAAATATGCACCTTTAAACATACTCAAAAGACAAAAAGAATGTAAAATTTAAATGAAAAGTTTAATCAAAACACTGTTTATTTATTTATTTGTTTATTTTAGAGGAACTTACTGTTTCTTCAGTGCATATACACACTGTTCAAATGACAAATCTGGTGTTTTTCAAGGCAAAACAAGCAAGAGTATGATCCAAACCAAAAACATATTGTTAGCCAGCTAGCCAGCATTAGCGACAGCAGCATGTTGTTGTTTTAGCAACCAGTGTTAATTGTAAAAAATTATATTTGTGCATTCAAAGAATCAGTTCACCTACATTGCTTGGCTGTCTGGCTAAATATTAAGATGCTGATTTTGCTATTTTCTTCTATTATTCAGCAAGTGCACGCCGTCTTCACAAACCCAACACGATTCAAGAAGCTCACGACGTAACGGGACATTCAGAGCGTTCCTGAACATGACCGAGAGCTGCCCGTGTACTCATTCTAACTTCATCTGATCATTAAATAACTTTAACTCTCTCAACACCGAGGAAAAGACAAGAACATTACTTTCCAGGATGATGTAAGGATTTTTCAGGAAACTGTTGGACTCTTTTATATTGTATATGTGCTCTCCAGGGTTGTGTGGTGATCACAACTATCAGAACTTTCTAAAGCCTGCATTTAGTTTGCAGAAAACCAGTTTTGCCTTCTTCAACACACCAATCAAACTAAACATAAAGCATTTAAAGTGGTAATAATTAAAGGACTGACACTGTCTTTTCCTATAAGAATTATTGAAATTAATAAAACACAACATTCAAGGACACAATATGTGTATTTGTGTTGTTTTATATCACTCCTGTGCAGAGCGTTTGGTAAAATAAACAAATTAAATTAGTTTAAAGTTAAACCCCAGACTGTTTTTACATTATACCTTTATATAATAGTCACAAGGATTCACATAAAAGGAGTTTCAGGTCTTCAGGACAGTTACATGGTACATTTTTCCACTTCATGCTTTGAAATACAGAGATTTACAATATATGAAGCAAACAATATTCCAGGCTACTGAAAAGCAGCCAATCATACGGGAGTAAAATTGTCGTATAAAAAATTTCGAGAGGCATAAATATGATAAATCACCCGGTCCTAAGTGAATGAGGAAAAAAAAAAAAAATGAGAGAGACAGAGAGGGGGGGAAGAGAGCACTGGAGGAAAAGTGGCAGAAGTTAAAAATGTTAATTGGTGTGATAAGCGAGGGTGAGGCAGCACCGGGAAGGGAAGGAAGCAAAGCGTCAGACAGGCAGAGCCGAGCGAGGGAAGCCTGTGTTTGCGTGACAAGGTGAAAAGGAGGAAGAGGGAGGGAAGGAGAGCGGGAGCCATCATGATCCAAATAGTTGAAAATAATAAAATTCCACACAGATAAGCAAGATTTCCCCCCTCAGCCCGACCGCCTGATTCAGCACCTCCAGCTCCAGAACCGGGCTTCGCTCAGAGCCGAGGGGGAGCCAGTTGGAGGAGGGGGGACGCCGCCGCCGCCGCCCCCCCATCCTGTACCATCACCACCCTGTAGCCCAACACACAGTCACACAGATACACACAACCCTAGGGTGTCTATTGTTAAGCAACAAGGAGTCAATAACAGACGGGACATGAAGGGAGAGAAGCTATACAGCAAAACGTTGCCATCTAGTGTCAGTCACACGGAGGAGAGAGGCCGACTTGGCCACAGCTTCTCTCCCATAATCACGCTGAATACAGCTGTTTTTTTTCTCTCCCCCTCCTCTCTTCCCCCTTTTCAGCTGTGTCACAACTCCTCCATGTTTGCCACTGAGTCTCTAACTCTATTTGTTTGTCTCTCTCTCTCTCTCTTTTCTCTTTCACTTCGAGTGATGCCTTCCCTGTGGATTGAGCGGGGGTGGAGAAAGCGACAGAAAGAAACATGGGAAATGAGCAATTTGAATGAAGCTACCACTTATTCTACAAGTGTTGGTCCAACCCTATATCTTGTTTTGTTCTGTGGTCGTCGGGTCGGAACATTGCTCTGGGGCACGGAGCGAATGTGACTGGTGCATCTGGTCGGCTGCGTTGCTGCGAGTGACCAGGGCCTGCGAAAGAAACCTGGATGCCTTTATTTACTACTTTTATGAAAACTTGGCCGGCAGGCTCACAACACAAAAGCAGAGAGGCCTGCTGGTGACTAAAGGAGCTGCTTTAAAACTGCCAAAATGACAACTTAGAGAGAAGACCTCATCAGCAAAATAGATTTGGATGTTTTTAAAAAAATTAATCTACCTGAATGTGACCTCTTCAATCTTACAGTATTCCATTTAAAACATTTAGAATATGTCTAAATGAGTCCAAGATGTCCCCGGACTTGGAGAACCAAACTGTGACTACTATGAAAACAGCCACATCACCGGTTTATGTGTAAACAAAACTAGTTGCTCACTTCATGACAGCTAAAGGTCGGCATCGTGATAACACCTTGGACCATCTGTGTGCCTGCTCTCCCTTCTGCTGCAAAGTTTTCACTCATCGTCTACTTTCACTACTTTGGGCCTTGAGCAGACTCTCCTCTGACTGCGTGAAGTGAGATTTTGTCAACAGAGTAACTCTCGAGCTTGCGTGGGATTCGCACGATCGCACCCCACAAAAAGACGGACTTACAACAATGTTTATTGACTCCTAGTGAGCACAGATGACTGCTGGTGGACATCTAGTCCTTGTCTGACTTCATTTGCTGCCAAACTGGAGTTAACTGCTGAGGACTTTTATGCTAAATGATCCCACCGGTGCTTAGACGTGATACGTGGTGCCCGACAAGTAGAAGCGTCTGAGATGTCTTGACTCAGGATTATGTTCTAAATGTTTCGGTAAAACGACCGGAGGACTCGTTTAAAATGCTGGGCGGGGACATGGAGTGATTGAACAGGACGGCGCTCATGCATAGCAGTTGCACTGGTTGTGATCAGACATTTTGAATTTGCGGTGCTTCCAGGGCACAACGTTGTTTGTCTAAAATACGCCAAGACATTACGTAATCGTGGACGAGCCATCTCAGCTATGCGTGCTACGTGCAGCTTCTGTAATCAATGAGGGCACGATGTTGAAGATTCACCTCATACCTAAGCAACGGTTCTCATTTGCTGTTTTGTTGTTGTTTGTTGCGAACCGTGCATCCCAACACCTGCACACTTGACACTAGATCCTCAGCATCCAAGTGTGAAGCAGACAGAATGGACAGCTGTCAAGAAAAACACCTTCCTTCATAATTAGATGGATGTGCCCTCATAGAGCTGCAAATGTAATAAAAGAAAAATGAATAAAATCACATTTATTTAATGTTCGATAAGCAATGGTAAAATCCAGCAGTGAACATCCTGCAGACAAACTGCTGACTGGATATTGTCACTTTTGACATTTACAGCACAATGTGGCGCTGAACTGAAATGCTGAGACTGGTCGGATATCCCATTCATATATTCTCAGCGTCACCCTCCAGCAGCTTTCAACATGCGCTCCGAGCACTCAGCCCACTCAAGTGCTGCAGCTGGCACCAGCCAGCAAAGCTCGCTTGCAAACGAGCTGCCACTCCAAAGAGAGAAAATAACTCCTCCTCCACCAAAACTCACCACAACCTTTTCATTTACATGCCAGGCAGAGAGTACTTTATCGTAAATGTTTGACTGACAATAATGTTGCTGAACAATGACTGAAAACATTCAAAAATGACTATAATTTGAGAAGTGGAGTGCTTTCTCGTTCATGAAAAGCACCGGATTGTGTTTACAAAGGTTTCAAATGGAAGCAAGGTTTAACTGGAAATGGTGGCACCGTGCACTCCGGCGGTGAGATGGGCCAAGAGGATTTAATGAGGGTAAACCACACAGTCTGACATGCATTATGGCATTATGAACATGCTTGGCTGCAAAAAAAAAAAAACAACCCTTCTTGTATACCAGGCACATCCTGATTTGCTGTAAAATAACAATCCAGGTTTTCTTGATCATCAAGGTGCTGCGACCTTCTTATTAAAGTAATTTATATCACACAAGGCTATTGTGAACCAGACGAGAAATCTAATTACACCTACTGTACATGAAGTAACGTCTACCGCAGAGGTCAAGAAAGTGTGATCCAGAATCACATTTTCCAGCATTAGCCCTTGACAGCGTCAAATAAACGGAACAATATGAGTTTTGAAAATCTACAACACCCTGAGCAGAAGCGTCACCCTCAACTAACAGCGCGTCAAACCAGTCTGAGGTCTGCTGTCAGGTCTAAAAACAATCTCTAGACTTGAGATTTTTCATTTTGTGCTGCTGTTTTTGTCGCCGCTGCTGCTGCACCACCACCACCACCACCCTGTCTCGCAGCCTCTTCCCGCTCCCCCTGATTGCTTTGCCCCGTCTCTGGACCTCCCTGCTCTGGCATGACTCCATCATGGCCTTAGTCACCTCCCCTGCTCACCCCTCTCAGCCTCTTGCACACATATACACACTTTCCCACACACAGTGCACATTTTTACGCATGCAGACGCTATCTCTTCCCCTCCCGCCCCGATACTGGGGTCCCCCCCCACCCACCCACTACCCCCCAAGCCTGAGGAAAATGGCCGTCACGGAACCCCGCTAACGGGAGGCCTCCCCTAAACCACAAACCAAGAGTCAGGAATGAGAGAGAGGGAGAGAGAGAGCAAGCAAATGTATTACTGCTGCAATATTAGCTGATGGAGGGAGGCAGGGGGGAGGGAGGGGGGGAGGCAGGGAAGGAGGGAGGGAAGGAGGGAGGGGGAAGAGGGAAGGATGAGGGTAGTAGAATGGGGGGACCACGGTGTGAGCATCTACCCACAGAACACTCTCCCACATGTGGAGTCAATTAGGAACAATCTTGTTTTCTACCGACTGCTGCAAAAGAAAGGAGGGTTTTCTGGAGCTGTGTGTGTGTGTGTGTGTGTGTGTGTGTGTGTGTGTGCATAAGAGAGAGAGAGTGAGTGAGGTAGGAGAGGGAGTTGAGAGAGCATGTTTTTCCGAAAACCTGCCAGAGAAATAGGCCGGATATTCGGTTTTATATCAGGCCATTTTAAGCACAAAGAGCCTGCATCTGAGCGTTTCTGTTTAAACGAGCACGA
This sequence comes from Stegastes partitus, assembly GCF_000690725.1. Taxonomy (NCBI): domain Eukaryota; kingdom Metazoa; phylum Chordata; class Actinopteri; family Pomacentridae; genus Stegastes; species Stegastes partitus. Next base: position 156,568 of record NW_007578632.1, read on the forward strand.
CTCGAGAAACCTGCGACGTGACGGCGACTAGAGAGCGAATGACACTCGAGGAAAAACATCCAGTCCTCTTGGGCTCGGCATGCATGAATGACGCACACATGTCACAGGTGTGTGTGTGTGTGTGTGTGTGTCCATGCATGTGTGTGTGCGTGCATGTCCGTGTGTTGTTGTGCATCCTCACACCTATCATTGTCGTGCACGTCTGGTGAGACAGAAGCATCACTACTGACTCCTCTGGGAATCCCAGACACACGAAATCACAAGCCACTTCCTTGGTGTCAGACAAGAGGAAGTCTCCCCTTTAAAAGATTCATGGCTGCTTCAATTATGTATCCTCTTTCAAATTGTCGTGTTTAGACAGTTTTCATTATTCATCCGTTTCAAGATTGATGGCTCCCAGTCGGGTGGGTGGTGCGGCGTAAACAAGTGTCTACAGCCCTGTTGATTTATCTGGGCGAGATCAAAACGGCAGGCGCAAAACAAAGGTCCCTTGCTTTTCACGTCTGCATCAAAGGAGCATTAAAACGGTGACTTTTTAAAAAATATACATATATTTCAGAGTAGGTTTGGGCTGTTTCAAAGACTTCAAAAAAACATGTGCAGGAATGGGCTTCCTGACCCAGAGTTCACCCCAAACACAGGTGTGAAGGCAACAGCCATGATGCAAAGAGTGAGTGGGAGCAGACGCGCCACCGTCGGGAGCGACCCTTCAAACGCTCGCTAAGTGCACGTGATTGTTCGCATTCCATCAATGGCAACAGCGCAGAAAGGTGAGCTCGAACAGATGATAACCATATCTCAATATTTGCTGTAATAAGTCTGGCATGTAACCAAAGAGAACCTTTCGCCCTCGGGCGCTGCAGAAATCCAGGCTGCTACCTTCTCAAGAGGGAAAACAGAGTGTGTGGACAACACAGGAGGGACATGCGAGGTAGAGCCTCGTGTCGGCTTCAATCTGCATCACAAGGAAAGGACGGCAGGTGAAGAAAACACGCTTGTTTAACTTTGGTGTACGTGAGGAAGAGTGAGCTTGAGATCTTACCATCAAGGGCCTCCTTGGGGCTCGATGACATCAACTAACCTGAGTCACCTTCCTCACCCGTAGAGTTCCCCCCTTCAAAAATAGCTCATGACACAAACCTGAAGATTTAAAGTCCCTGAAATGCCTCCGCGATCAGACAGAAAACCCACAGCGGGTTTGGTGTTAGAAAGAGAGAGAGTGTTATTGTGGTGAGGTCTCCACCTCCCACCGTGTGTTGGACAGGAGTTAGTGAGTTAATGCCACCGCCACAACACACTAACCAGGCTAAAGTGGGAGTGGGAGGACGAGTGTTTGTGTGTGTTTGTGTCTTCTCACCAGCTGAACGTAGGCCACTTTGTAGTCGGGTTGCTTAACCTTCTGGTTCAGGTGATTCTTCTTCTTGTTGGAGCCTGAGAAACACACACAGAACAGCAGGTATTGCTTTTGTTGGCAAACAGGAACGACAAAACATGAGCAAATTTTAGCTGCAGCAGACAGCGGGGATGATGACATATGTGAATATGAGGAGAGTGAGTCTGGGCAACATGACAATCTAACGGTAAGACGATGGAAAGTTTTCCAGCTTATCTGGTGGAGAATTTGCTCTGCTGTTTGTACTGAGGTAATGAGCCCTTTAAGCAGTGATTTAAATGAATGACAACAATGACTTTAGTGGTTTTGCATCAGCGTGATAAAGTTTGAAAGAAATTCAATTCACTGGACTCGACTTGTTTTAACTTTTGCATTTGTTTTTTTATCTAATAACAGCTAGCATTCAGTGCATCACTATTAGAGCTGCAACAGTTGTTAAACTAATAAATTAGCTGATAAGGCTGGAAATGAAATAGCAGCTATTTTTAAACAATGAATCAGTTGTTATGTTTAACGCATAAAAGCTGCAGAGAACTCAATGACATCAGTTTGGGTTCTTAGGAAATGGTGACGGACATTTTTTATTGATTTCTACTGCTATAAAAACCGAGCAAACAGTCGATTAAATAATCATTAGGTAATCACTGTTGTGTTTACATATGCTGTGTGAAAATCCTTCAGCCGAACTGGGTGACTAAAGCACTATGCTGGCATCCTGCACAGCCACTATGACATCATGATTCACTGCTTTCAGAACAACAGATGTTTTACTACACATTTTGATCCAACGTGAACATTTTGTTCAGATTTGTCGATTCCCCCTTCATGGAATTACAACAGATATTTTACTACACATTTTGTTCATTTCCCTGCAGAGCAGAGAGCGCTCTCTGTGTGTGTACGTGTGGTAAAAGCAGGGCCTGATCTTGTTGACCGTGGAACGCAGGTTAACCTCTTCCCCAGCTGGAGATGATGATGACATCATCCTCTCTCCTGTCAGACATCTCCAAGTCTGGTAGACGGGGGACTCGGGGAGCTGCTGAGTGTGTCTAAGTGTACGCATGTGTGCGTGGAGGCAGGCTGGGGACTCGGCTTCAAATAAATCACAGGGAAATTTTTTACTGCACTCCGAGGCACTCCACGCAGGTATCTAAATCTTTACATTGCAACAAAAGCTACTACCAGTGATGGATAATGACGGCGGCATCAAACGGTTCATCTCTGCCTGAGAACTCTAATCTCAATGAGAACCTGGTGGTCAAGTCAACAGGCCCTCTGAGTAACTGCCATTACCATGGGAACGGTTTATGACATGAAAAACAAGGGAAACATTCCGCTGTAATGAGTCATTTGTGTGTGTGTGTGTGTGTGTACGTGTGTGTGTCCGTGCATGTCTATGTGTGTGTGGTACGCATAGCTAGTAATCACTAGCCAGGCAGCCCACTGCTCAGGGAAAGCCCTGAGCAGGGTTGTAAAACACCCCCCTCCACGCCACCCTGCCTAAGTGGAGGCCCCTGTGTGGGTGGGAGACAGAGGTAACCAAGTGTATGTGCCTGTGTGTGTGTGTGTGTGTGTGTGTGTGTGTGCCTATGTGTGTGTGTGATTAGGGTGTTGAGGAAATCCATAGGGAAACGGTAAGACTTTTCAAAGAGCAAGGTAAGACCCTGACCCGTCTCCTCGTAAACAAAAAAAAAAAAAAGAAAGAAAGCACGAGACGCACGCACGCAGCTACACACCTTGAACAGATGCAGGCGTGTGTGTGTTGCCCTGACTTTGCGTAGCCCCTTCCTAACACGTACGGACACACAGACAGAGCTTTCATACAACACTCGCAAACGCAAGCACAATTTCTCCCACTTTGAGATTGCGGTTTGGCAGCCAGCTATCACGTTACAAATCCCAGACCGGAGGGGTAACCATGGCAACTCCTTCCAAAATACCCCTGCCGCACATGGAGGAAAGAAAGGGTTGTTTGCGCCCCTCACTCTCCTCGGCCTGTTCCCGTCTTTACACTGCCAATGGAGTGGAACCCCTGACGCAGACAGGGATACCTTCTCTGACGCACCTCGGGATAACCGGGGGCCCTAAGCCTCCCTTTCTTCTCTATCTCCCCCCCTCAAACACTCACTGCTTTCCTTCCACTGACTCCACCGAGGGGCTTTCCTTTTCCCCGAGCCTCTAATGACACTACCCTAATAAACAGTGTTAACTGGTTCTCCACACCGTAGGCTAGGCTAAGCTAGGCGCCTCTCTCCTCCCTCCTCCTCCTCCTCCTCCCTCCCAGTCTCTCCTCCAGAGGTAGAGGGGGCTCCTCTTGGCCCTTCTGGCTCAGCAAAACAAGGGGCTCATCATCTCCCCACCCTCCAGACACCCAAATGTCCTCTTCCTTCTGTCTGCCATGAATTTGCAAATTCCTAGAATTGTAGGGAGCCCCCCCTGCCCCAAGTCAGTCCACGCAAACTTAAGCTGTTCCTTCCCCCCTACAAAAAGTCAAGAGGATTATTAAATCAATGATATAACACTGGTTGCGGCTTTATAATCGTCCTTGATGAGGAGGCAGGAGCAGGGGAGCAGGGATTTTGGGGTTGGGATGAAGCATTCTGGGGCCCTGAAGCGGCAAGTTTGTAAGTGAATAGTATGTGTTTGTGTAGAGGGAGCGTGGGGTGTCCTGGGACAGCTGGAGGCTGGAGTGCTGCAGCAGCAGATTGTCAGATAAGCAGCTGTGTGTGTTAAGGGGAAAGGAGAACCAGGCACGCTAACCACTACCGCAGCTAGCCGCTGGAAAACACTCCCGCTGCTGCATGTCAATGGAAGAGTGTCTACGTCGTAAGCTGAAACTGCTAATCGTCGCTGACAGTCTCCAAAACAGAATCAATTAGACTTTATGCTTCCGAAAACACTTTTTCTGTGAACTCCACACACCATAACCAAAATCAAATTTCCAAAACTGTCCACACACTAAAAGCGGATTTGCTTGGATGTGAAACCTTCAGAATGATAATATGCAATGTGCAAGTTATTTCATGTGGAAAATAAAAACAACAACAGCCTCATGTTAAGTGCAGTAGATTCACACATCAACACTTTCAAAACATAGAAATAACTGCACATTGATATTTATCTCAACGTAAAAGGTTCCTAGACCTCAAACTTTGTTCTACAAATTAGCTTTTAGCACAAGGGTTCAGAGATACACAAGTTTTTTGTTTGAAAAACTTTATTTACAAGACGTGAAGCTTGCTGACGTGCAGCCTCCACGTGTGCAAAGGACCGACAAGGAAGGTTTGGTTGCACAAAGAACCGCAATGTGAGTTGTATAAAAATATTTCAGCTACACAGAGGATGACATTGACCAAAAACAGGTACTCCGTTGGCAGTGTTTTGCAATACTTGCCATCACAAGAGGCAACATGACTAATGTGATCGGCCTTTTAAATCAGCACCACAGAACTCTGCACGACGAGTGTAAAACCAGATTTAAACGCCATCCAAAGCGAGACATTATGGATCCCTTTGGCAGTGTTAGACCATATGAAGGTTTTCTTTTTGAATTAGTTTTTATTTTTGATGTGCACTCCCCCAACAAAATTACCCCAATCATACTAGAATGATTAATTCCTTCTAAATAAACTTATACAACTTATCTGGTGTAAATTCCTGTTTGTTTTTCATCACACAATATATGTTGCAAATAAAGTTAACTATTGAATGCCAGTTTTCCTTCAATGTTTTAAAGTCCTACTATGAGTGAGTAACGCTCTGGTTTAAAATGATGGCAATTAAGTTGTTTTTAGCAATATTTGGGTGAAAACTTGAGTGTCTGCAACACACCAAGCATGTAGATAGACAGCAAAATGTAGATTTTGTCTGTTTTTGAGTAGTTTGAATCGATGCTCGGATCATATTTCAAGTCTATTTGAGGATCAAAGGTATTTTTTGATGGAGACAGACTCCATATTTCACCAAATTCCCACACAAAATAACTTACATGTAAATGATATTAGTATTATATGGTAATTAATTATTGCTTTAAAGCCAAATTAACTATTTATATGCCAACACTGTGTGTCTGTTGAGTGAACAGGCGAATGAGTGTGCACCATCTGCTTGATGTACTCACAACAGCTGCAGTTCAACTTTAGGATTTTAATTTGGATGAAATGGCTGTGGCTTGGTAATGCATACCATGAATCAAGTGTTTTCACCACTCTCTCTAAACAGTTTGGACGGACTCCACGTCTTTACATAGATGTACAATCATGGTGTTCTTCCACCACTAGCTTTCCTTGTCATAAAGGCCAATGACTCAGGCGATGTAGGGTTGTTGTTTTTTTTTATCCCCAAACACTCATACTCACTGCACTTAATATGATGTGACCAACAAAACACATTCCCTGCAGGAAACCAAAAAAAGAGCCGTACCTAACCTCTACAGGGGGAATGTTTATGCCAGTCATTCCACCCACCCACAGGGTGGAGTTATTACTTACGCATCAGAATTGCAATATCTTTGCAACTCCTGCGGCGTTCGCCTCAATTTGTTGGACTTTAAACATCATTTTCATGGCAATCTTGAGGCGAACTGTGTACAAATATGTGAAAATTAGCATTTTGGATCACTCTCACTAATGAGTCTTACCTAAAAATGTTACATAAGGTGGAGGTTTTGGACTTGATTCAGATTTGACCCGTGAACAGTCAGACCCAATTCAAAAAGACCCAAGGATAATTAGACCCGACCCAAAACACAGTCGACCCGAACATAACCAAACAGAGAGAGAACACAAACCCTGGCAGCGGCATGATGATAGTTTATGAGGCAGTGTCAACCACTCCAAGTTCTGTAAATGTTAATAGCTCTCTGTGGGTGCTTGTGCGAAGCAGCGAAGACACTCACCAAACTGTATCCTGGTGCGGACTGCTCCCACTGGGACGTTATAGATCTTCTCCAAGTAGTTCTTTACGTCACACTTGGTCATTCTGTCCAGAGCAGATAGAGAAGAGAAAAGAGACAGAGGAGGGTTACGCAAGGCTTCCAGCATCAGGGTTTGTCAGTGATTTCAGTGTGTTTGCACGAGGCCATGACGGAGTGAGGGAAGACGTCCCAGGCTGCAGTCCAGCACTTGCCGAGTTACATGCTGCTGGATCGCCGTCTATCACATAACACCCCGATCACTTAATTGACACCTACATAGAGGCGATGCAGCCCATTTCCACGCTGCATTCCCATAAACTCTGCTGCTGTATCATCTGCTGTAACGGACAGGACACTCCCGTACATATTCAGCTTTTATTCTATGGAGCATAAAGTGGAAAGAGGAGAAATGTGAGTGTCAGTGTTCATCCAATTAGCTGTCTGCAAGTATTGATCGCGCCCGGTGAAACCCTACACAGGAAGTGGGCCTGGCACCAACTGATCCGGCGGGCCAGCCTAGCTAAGGCTAGCCCGCTGGGCAGCATTTGGAACAGATTTCTCCGACTCGAGGAAGAAAGGCTTTTAACTGCTAATCAATCTAGCCAATTGGATTAGCCTGGTAGAAAGCACTTCCCAAATGCGTCTGACAAAGTGCTTAATAGCGACGCTGTGGTCTGACATGAGTGCCTCGGATATGGCGTCTGTGATCACCTCATATGTTTCTTTGATAGAAGAGGATAATGTGATATTCACCGTTTTTGCACAAGACCTGGACTCGTAACAATATTAGGTGAGGCACAGAACATTTGCATGAGAAAATCCTATCTGTGAACACAAAGAGTCTTTGTACCTAACAGTGACGTAATATATGTTTCCATGCTGTACAAACAATTGCCTTTTCCTCTATAATAGGCTAAAGTTTGGCAAAGCAGACAGTGATGCAGAACTAGAACACTTCTACTTGACCTGCTAAGTTGTATATTGAGAGGTAAGCTCGCATTTACGATACTTGAGTAAGTATTTCCACATTTGATTCCCCCCATTACACGAAGCAGGACGGCTTAATGCGGCGACTCTCGAGTATGATAGGGCTTTTCTACCCGACACCGACTTCAGACAAGCTCCCCTTCAGTAGTAGAGGAGCAAACCAAGCTTTCCTTCTCTCCCTCTCAGAGGCAGCAGTGATTCAGGACCACTGGGGGGTGTTACCGTGGAGGGGTTTGTTCGTCAATGTGTGAAGAAAGACGTAACGGAACTTGTTAAAGCCCCTTTTGGACGCATTCGCTTCCCTTTGCCAGGTCAAGAGCACAGAGATGTGTTTCCAAAGATGTGGCACACAGATGCACCTCTCTGCTCCATTTGCACCCACCTCCCCCCCCATAACTCCCGACTCGCGGTGAGTGTGTGCCAGAGGGCAGTGAAGCAGAGCGGAGTGACCAGGGCTACTTGAGATCAAGAGAGGAAGAAAGAGTGATTGCGCTGAGAGACAGGTTTTCCTAGAAAGCAGGGGCGGGGGGAACTGGTAGAGAGGAAAGTGGCTTGGGGACTGCGAGGTCTCCTCTGGCTCATTAGCAGAGGGAACACTGATCCTGATTAATGAGGAGAACGTTTTCTAAATCCCTACTGCTTTTACCACTCCAATTACCCAGCCACCAAAAACAATGAAATAGTATTTATGAAGCATGCCCAAGCACAGTAATGTCTGTTATTCCGCAAAGACGTCCATGCATGTAGAAAAACGCTTAATGAATGGGTATGAATTATAGCCGAAAAACCACATGAACGACACACAGATTTAAAAAATGAGAGAAATAAGACCGTCACACATAAAAACTTCAATTGCCTGGTTTAGGAGTCTGAAAAACCCTCTCCAGTGAAAATCAAGTTTTCAACGCCATGGCTGAGCATTTCCACCTTACACTGCCAGTGCCCCTGGGTTTAATACGTAAAAAAAACCAAAAAAACCTGAGGAAGCAATCCTGTCAACTTGTAGACTGGGGCTTTCCGTATCATTATTTTTCAGTGCGGCTGGATTTTTCCACCACCATAACCCAGCATTGTGTAGCGTAGACTTCTGTGAAAATGAAATAGTTTATAAAATGGATGAATACAAGATGTCTTAAACTTTCACAACCCCATTCATGTCAATGGCTTGCACCTCGCAACGCTGCGCCGAGCAAAGTCCCCGTGCAGCACAGAGCGCCGGTCAGCAAGCTCATGCTTGCTCAACTATGCTGAACTTTGAGCGCTGTGACGTTTGCCTGCGCTGCCAATAGAAATAAAGCATTTCCATTGCTGAGGCGTCTGCAACAAACCGTTAGCTTCCCGCTTAAAAGGATGAGGTCACATCGCCACTGGAAGTTTTGAGAACGTCACCTATTTTTGCTCCGAGACTGACTGCACAGTGCGCTGAACCCAGCAGCCACCACACGCCAAGTCCTGGATGAAAGGACCATTACGCACATCTGAAGAAACATTCTCAGAGTATTTGGAGTGCAGGCCTCGTTATTTAGCATCACACTGGTGTAAGTTGCTTATTAGTCCACAGCCGGCTTCAGAACTCCTTGTGATGTCACGAATCGTGCACACAGGTACGTTCCTCACTCTGGTCTATTGTCAAAGCCTGAAAACATGCATCAATGACCAAAACACATATTTGGGTGGAGAGGCTTTAGTAATGGTTTAATATAACTGCTCAGTGGACAACGATATAATAAGGAACAAAAAAATCATTCGCTGGAACAGAAACGGCTGCACGGGGGGTAAACGGGGGAGGACGAGCTCTACTAAACTGGTTGTTAAAGTAGTGACGACCTAAACATTTCTTGACTAAGGCAAATATTAGAATAGCAAAAAACACTCAAGGTGAACATCCTGTATCAGCAAGCGTTCTCACAGGCAGAGGGTTTCCAAAACATGACTGAGGACCAGAAAGGCAGTTGTCAGCCAAGGACACTGAAGTCAGCAGAAGAAAGACACAACAAGCTCCCTTTAGAATTACAAGATGTCCAGCAGATCACAACATACTGGAGAACACGAGTAAGAAGTGGTCCTTATGAGGGGCTCGCTGCCGAAGAGCCTTCTCTCTAACGGGGCAATAAAGTCAATCAACTGACAAGAAGGCGATTTGTTTGCTGTACGACAACGAGGGTCTGCAGGCAACAGTGAAGCATGATTAAAGTTAGGTCTCATTTCTACAAATGGTGTTCACGAGGTCACAACTGTTGGTCCCAAACAAACAAGATTATTATGCACCTCACAGCACCTTCAGGGAGGAGTCTGATGATTCCACATTCAACTGGCCCAAGCAAACAGCCGCTTAGCCACAGATTTATTAAAAAAAAATAAACTTCAGTGACAAGAAGAACAAGGGGTCCTGCAATAGATGGTCATCCCCCAGCAGAGCCCTGATCTCATCAATAAGTGAATTAAGAATTACACAAGGAGACAAAAGCCACTGAGAGTCAAAATATACAGAAAAAATTGGAAAGTTCTCTAAGTTGCTTGGCAAAGATGGTCCCCAAATATCAACGACTGCATTTTACATGAAGCTAACAGACAAATGAAAACTATTCGTGGAAGTATTTTTGAAAACATCCTCATTTTACAAACATTTTTTTTCTCACACACACACATAAACACTGTGCAAAGCAGTTACAGGGGTTACATTAGATAGCTGTTTTCTCTCTGACCTGAGTCAATACATGACTCCCATCTCGGCTACAAACTAGAATCCAGTCCGAGAGAAAGCCTTGGGCTGAGAGCTGAGGAGAAAATGTCAAGTTAAGCGTGTACATAAACAAGGCTAAACTTAGACAAAGGGCGTGGTGTCTCCAACAGTGATGCAGGCAGCATCTGATCATCATCCCAGTATAAACACCCATCTGACTCCACGAGCTAACCTTTCACACTTCTGCCTCTCAGGAAGAATGAAAACCTGTCTCCAGCAACTGCTAAGGCTAAAGGCATCGTTCCTCAGCAACTGGTATATATTTATACGCAAACACACATGCTACAAAGATTCCTCGGCCAAGATGATGAAAGAACTCCAAACACAAAACCTAGAAGGGCATCAGATGACGCAGACGATGGATTAGATTCAATTATGGTCCGTTGTTGCCAAGCAGGTTTAAAGCAGCCACACTGGCCTTATTGTCAGAAAACACAATCTAAAAAGTTATATTGTTCGTCATTGTTCAAGGGGGAAATGTAGACGGGACACATAAGATCCAAATCTAATGTCAAGTGGTGATTGAAGGAACAATGGATGGAGGCATGGGTGAAGTAAAACAGGGCAAACGTGACGCCTTTGTAGTGCCAAACTGTGACATAGTTGTTTGTGTGTGACAATATAGGAGATTCGTCAAGCCGCAGATTAGCCCGGACACCTCTGTCAGCTGCTTTCAAATGTAATCCCATCCCCTGCAATGAATCTACGTGCTCCTGGATATTTCCTATTCTTAAATGCGGGCTAACTTACACTGAGCCAAGAAGATTATGAGTATCAGTTCCAGCAGTTTAAGGCGGTCCATTTACACCTGTGCTCCGAAAGCGTACGAGAGAAGTAGGTGAAAGGGCGCAGTTGGGGAAAAAAGTGCAAGACAAGACAGAGGCAGCTTTGACAGTGTTTGACAATCACGTATTCTCAAAGCTCGGGGACGACTGCATGCCACTTGGCCATTAATGTGCTGGTGCTAAAAGAACATCTGCCAGGTAAATGGGTGGTGCCTCTGTTGGACATAAAGGGCGGCTTTTATAGCCGCCCACTCACTGTGATCTTCAAACACAAATGATGCACGACAAATATTGACTGAAACAGATTCTGCATCTTTGGATATTTGGATGAAAACCTTCTTTATAAATGATGTTAACGAAAACTCTCTTTATGAGCGATGCTAAAGAAAACAGTCCTAAGAAGCTTACCGTCAAACAGTTTGATACCAGTTGACGACTTGGGATTTGTTCAGACTTCTGGCAAATCAGCTTTGTTTTTTCAAATAAGATCTTTAGGACAGACTGTCCACTAGACCTGGGCGATAAAACAACAGCTGTAGGAACTGAATCAATAGCAAGAAAACTGTTCAGTAGTGAAACACCATGAGAGAACATAACGAAAACACAAAGTTTAGCTCCATGAACAGACTCCCTGGCTCATAAACAGCCAATGACACTTTGATAAAGGAACCCATTTGCTCATTCTCCCCATTGCTGCGAGTGCAGGTCTCCTGAGGCGTGCTAGACCGCGACCATGTGAGCCTCTCATCACCTCCATCATTGAGGTTAACCTTGGAACACAGGCTTGATGGTCAAAAAAACACTCATGATCTCCCCCCTAAGAGACGCACTCTTTGTTTTTAGGATGCATACGGAGGCTGCTGTGGCATCTTCATCCAGTAATATCCAATCCTGACCGGCCATTTGAAACCTGAACCTCAGCCCAGAGCGGCAGCTTCGCCCTCATCATCCTTCATTTGCTTTCAGTTTTTAATTTGTGCTTATTTATGTTTAAATGTATTTATTTGTCCATGTTCTTCTTGGTTGGGCTGCAAGGTGGCGCAGTTGGTAGCACCGTCGCCTCACAGCTAGAAGGTCGCCGGTTAGGACACCCAGGATCTTTCTGTGTGGAGTCTCCATGTTCTCCCCGTGCAGTGTGGGTTCTCTCCAGGTTCTCCGGCTTCCTCCCACAAGGTCCAGAAACATGTTGAGGTTAATTGGTGATTCTAAATTGGTGTAGGTGGGAATGTGAGTGTGCTTGGTTGTCTGTCTCTAAGTGTGGCCCATGCATGGATGCATGGATGGATGGATGGATGGATGGATGGATGGATGGATGGATGGATGGATGGATGGATGGATGTTCTTGGTTGTGTGAACATAAAATCATTGTGTGCCTTAATAAACAAGCTAAAGATGTTAGATTCAAAGTCAGGTAGTTCAATTCAAATGAAACCTTTTCACTCCTGTTCTTTGTTGAATAATACTTTCAACATAAATATCAATATCGCCTGATTGTGATTCAGTTTTCAGCTTTATGACCCGGCCCTCCTGTCTTCACTGTTACTTGTGATCAGTTGTAGTGTTCAGATCAACCTATCGCCATGGGTCGCCACCATCGGCAGCATCACTACGTAGCTACGCCGGCTGTTGCTCCAGCTTTTCCTGAACAGAAGTCGCCCCCCCCCCCAAAAAAAAATATCTGCAGACAATTTATTTCAGCGTCATTCTACAAGTTGTTGTTTTCCATGTTTTCCCTCCATAGAGCTCCAGTGGAAGCATGGATTCTGCTCAGTTTTTCCACCACTCTGGATTTGATGTGTTGCATTCTGAGTGACGCAAAAGATGCTCGTCTGGAGCATTCAGACTGAGACACATCTGCGCAAATTCAATTGGAATCACATGTCAAAGCACCTCCAAGTGTGGTTTTGGATCTGACTTGCAAACATCACATTTCTGGACTTTCTGGCTATAACTAACTATCAAATAACTCTCCGGATATTATCTATAAAAGCCAAAAACTTGATTTTTCGCATGCAGTCTGAAGACCTTTTGCTTTTTGCCTTTATTTTTTTTGTTCAGTTGATAATGAAGAGGTAGACAGGAACAGTCTGTGGATGTGGGGAACGGGGAGGTAACAACAAAGGTCCCAGCCGAGACCTCAAACCATTGATGTTGCATTTGAGTGGCATGTCACATGCCTCCAGACAGCACAAATCCCATGTTTAAAGTTCCACTCAACAAACAACTCCTGAGGCAACAGTACACTTTAAACATACAAACTATACAAGTGTGCATGTATAAACAGATCACTTCTATAGCCGTACGCCCTCGGCCGTCCACACGCTGACCCCAGATAACCCAGAGAAGGAAGAAGGTAAACTTGACGCAGACCCTTTTATCTGGTTAACTACAAAACAATTGGTTTAGCGGTGGGAAAGCGGGCAACTGAATAAATGTTATGCGAACGGCTATGTTGATCTGGTAGCTTCGCTTCATCTTTTGGTAAAATCGTCACGGTGATTCATGTTTCAAGAATGTTGTGTGCACTCCACTGTATAAACTGAATTCCATGCCAGTCACTGTAAATTTGTATTTGCTGTAAAAACATCTGATCCCAAGAACTGGGGAGTTGCTCGTGTCATGTCTTGCTTGCTTCAAGATAAATTTTACTTTGTACAGGGATGATTCAGTGACCATCGAGCCTTCTGCGGTTACCATGAATCCCTCTTAGAAAGGTGGCTTGTTTTAGCAACTTGACTTGGCAAACCACTGGAAGGCTTTTAATGTGGCTCCTTGTTTGATAGGAAATGGGTTGCATCTACTTTTGGGCTTTTTATAGAGCCCTTTTTGGTTGGCAGATTATAAGAATTACCAGGGAATGGAAAAGAGGAGGATGCAGCATCACATCAGGGTGATGGAGAGTCGCAGGCAACAGGCGTTTACTGCAGTTTGGAGAAATCTCATTACTTTCTCCCTCACAAACGAGCTGGATTCTTTTTTTTCCTGTAAGTTACCTCATGTTGCCGTAGAAAACCATACATATAAAAAAAAAAACAGCGCCAGAGTTGGCACAAACACTAATTTGTTAATTTGGTGACAGAATTCGCCGTCTGAATCGCTCCTGCATCAGAGTTACGTAACGGCACAAGTGGAAAATATCAAGAGGACATACATGCCAAATAGCATTAGCAAAAACAAACATCGCACTTTTGCTGACAAACAGGGAAACCTTACATCACAAACCGTGGAAGCACTCCTCAGTAACACTGACCTGAATTGTCCCTTTGACATATAACGCTGTGTGTCCTAATAAGTCCCAAAGAATTTATGTGTACCGGCGTATAGTGCGTATAAATACACGACAGAGTAAACACCGAAGGTACACCGAACAATCCTTACACACACACACACACACACACACACACACACACACACACACAACATCAAAGTACATTGTGTCAAAGTGGCTTAGTGGTGAGAATGAAACAGGAGAGTTGTTTTCTGCGCAGATGAAAGGCAAAAGAAAGCCGCTCCTCATTGTCGGCCTGCCCATTGTCAAGTTTGGGTTGAGATACGCACACTCTCTACTTTAACCCTCCCATCTAAATAGACAATGCATGTACAGAAGTTGCTCAACACTAAGTATCAAGATCATAATAGCAGACTTTGTTTAGAGGGAAAGCCATTGAGGAACCTGAGACTTAGGGAGAAAAGAGACAGTTGAGAAGTTGAGAGTATAAGAGCAGCGTGTGAAGGATTAGATTTATTGTTCGGGTTTTTTTTTTGTCTGACAATAGAACAGAAATAGATCAAAGACCAGGTCATGAGGAGTCACCAAACTCCTAACAGAGAGACAGGTCAGTGAAGTTAGCTACACTCATCCACTGGCACGCCAAATGACTTCATGTGACATAAGCGGAGGTTAATTGGCGTAACAAAAAAAAAAAGAATGACCCAGTTTCCAACATATGAAGTGGAACAGGTGAACAGAAACGGTGGACGGCTGCCACGGCGACCGCAACACGGTTTGATCCGACAGGTACTGAACAGCGGTCGGGAGTGGAAACACAGTTTGGGGCTGCTGAGTAACAGGGTCGGTTTGCTCAAGTCTGATTATAGTGAGAAACCGCAGCATGGTCTGGTTTCATAGTTATTAGTCTACATAGCATGAGATGTGACCGAGTAGCAGACTGAACACTAAATTCAATGGGGTGTTCTTTCCTTTGTGTGTGTGTGTGTGTGTGTGTGTGTGTCAGCGCTGGCCTCTAGCCATGCCAGGTGAGGTACAAGAGGTGTGTGTGTGTGTGTGGGTGTAAACCTAGAAATTTGATGATGTTCTAGAGCAGAGAGGAAATACTTACATAGCACAAAAGGTTTGAGAACAATCAAAAAGACAAACAAATACTTCCCTCTAGCAGGCAGAAAGAGAATTACGAGAGAACACGGTCCAGGTGTCTCAAACAACAAGTGCCAAAGAGGGATTGGTTTTGGACACGTAGCAAAGCGTTTAAGAAAAAGCACAATAAACAGCAGAGCCCAGGGTGGGACAGACGGAAAGGACACAGGGAGACATGCGCAGATGCTGGCGAGCGAGTGGTACCGCAAACAAGCATGAAAAACTACAACAACAACGAAAGAAGAAAAAAAAAAAAAGAGCAACAGGGAGCGAGCCAAACAACTGTGGATATCTAGCTCCCAGGTGTCACCGAGATAAAGGCCACCTTGTGTTATTGCCCTGAGAACGCCAACATTACCACTTCTCATTAACAGCTGCTCGGCTCTACAATTTACCCACGCTTACACCGCCTACCCTCGAGAATCATAACTACAACAGCTTTCATTGCCATAATGACTCAGACTTTTCAATAAGCTGGGAGTAGGAGTGATATTGGGTTTGTGTCATTGTCTCTCTATGTGTGTCCACTTTCTACATCGCTTGTACGATAAGCAAAAAAAATAAATAAATAACAGCGTTGCGAGCACACACCGAGGCTCCCAGCAGCGTATCAATCAGCCGTGCACCTCTCGCAAGGCTTCAAAGACGGCGAGGGGGGAAAAAAAGCCCTTACACACCCTTATAAACACACACGCACCCTGCATTTACCCACTTTTGAGCGTATATACACAAAGACACACACACCGTTCTCACAAACTGACTCACCCACACTGACGAGCGTACGCGCACACACACACACACACACACACACACACACACGCACGCACACACACACACACACACACACGCGCGCGAATGTACGCACACACGCACACAATTACATAAGCACCCTAGGAGTTTGGCAGAGGAGAGGCAAGAATCAGAGTGGGAGGCCAGGCACCTGGATGAACAGATTATGGTCTAAACCCCACCAGAGACACATAGATGATCTGCCTCAAACTTCAATTTTTCTCCCCAGTGTGGGCTCTGGGCCTCTCATCGCCTGAGGAGCGCTGCTAACCTCGGTGACCTTGGCTCGCAGAGGTAGTCAAAATCAGCTCATCTCCACTAAGTGCTGACTCCTGTTGTGTTTCATGACAGTGTCGTCCAAACCCACCAAAGCAAACCCGATGTAAGTAAACACACATATAAGTCTGGTGCACATCAAAGGAGCGTTCGTGTGCATAATTAGGAAGTAATTTAATATACAGCATACTTCATTAGACGTGAGTGTTGCTTTCATTTTTCTGTATAGATGTTACTACGGTCCTCTTTAGGTGACTGACATTGTTCTGTCTGTAACTTGGCCTGAACCTCCACTGCAGAGCCAAACAAAAGTTCTTCTAACCTCTCCTCCCACGTCACTCCCCACGGCAGCCTTTCGCAAGTCATCATTGCGACTGAGTTCATTAAAGACAGCCATAAGGTGGTACAAAGTGTCTGCACTGTTGAGGAATAGCTCCTCTGCTTTCTGTTCTTAAGGCTGTCACACCACCTGGTGGCCACGATGCCCAACTCCAGGTGCGCATCAGCGGTCCAACAAGGCCGGTACAGAGCCAGTAAAAACAACATACTCCTACCTATGATGTGAAACACACACCGAGTGTATCATAGGCTCAGCTGACACCGGTGTAGTCTAATAAAAGCAAACTTTTTTCTTTCTTTCTTGAGAAGCATTGTAACTTTAGCTTCAGAGCTGATATCAGCACTCGGATGTTCATCCTGAAGTTAGGTGTTCACACTCCTGTGATTATTATCATCCAAGCTGATTAAAAAACAAGATGCTGAATCGATACCAGTGCTCACACGCAACTCTGGGTCTGACCAATTTGTGCTTTAACAGGAAAACTATTACAAAAAAGACAAATATGTACAAGTCAGGAGGTAAATACACATTTGGAACATTTCACAGGCTTCAAGAGATGAACATCACAGGTGTAACTGTACACAAACGCCACGGTTCGGTATGAATCTCTGTTTTGGTTTCACAGTTTGGAACATTTTCCTTACAGTGGAGGAAACAAAAAAAAGGATAATTGTTTTGTTTTCAAAAATAAAAGTATTTACAAGTCCCTAATCTGACATATTTCTTTCTGTAACTGTTACGCCCTCAAATGCTGCACACTGTCAGTTAGGAAAGACTCTAAGGGCACAAATTACTCTCAGAATAAAACAAACAAAATAAACATGTTCATGAAAACAAGACCAACATATTGACAATTAACTAACCCTTATAGCCAGCAGTGCAAATTCAGCTTCAACACTTCACAAATCTCTCTTCAGTCAACACTGAGAACACAGCGATCTCACCCTGTGCAACCAATCATCCACTGAAAATTAAACACCTTGTCTGGGTCTGTTTGCACAAATAAAAGCTCTGAATACTATTGGTGTGCTCAAGTCCTCTCTTGTCCTCTAGATGTTTGCTCTCGCTGAGGCTGAGAAGGAACTGATTCAGCTGCATTTTGCTGAAAAATGCAAAGATGATCCTGTTTTACCTAGACACATTTTGTATGGAAAAAAAAAAACATCAGTGGGACGGTCAGTGGACAAAAGTGACCAGTCGATTGGTATTTACGCTCAGTGTGAACGCCATGTGATTCCAGATCAATTAACCAATGCAGTGTTAGCACAAGAAGGCCGATTAAAATGAAATGTGAGTAAACATGCATTGCATGTTTTATAAAATTGGCACCGTGTCTGAAAAGCTGTGAAGGTTAACAATGACAGCATGCTACAGAAAAGTGCTGCACTGCCAAATGTTTCAGGTGGAGCTCGAGCTCTACAATTATTATTCCAGGAGAGCAAAGCAATGGTAAGCAGTTAAAGGAAAATAAGGAGAATAGGCACTTACCTGGAAGCTTTTAAACAATATATTAAATGGCAAAGAACAATCGTTTAACTGGTGCTACTGGTACGTTTGGTCTAAACAACCTTTATATCGTCATTCCTAATCGGAGTCCTTTTAACTGAGACCAAACACAACCTGACAGCTAATAGTGTAGGGTACAGACTGGTGTGTATTTCCTTCATAACCAACACAACGACAGGGTACAAGCGAAGACTTACTCCATCGGGATGCGGAACTGGACGGTGTCAGGAGGCTGCTCTTTTCCCGGCCTCACTAGTGTCAGGAACCAGTTGGGTCTGAAGATCCTCAGCTGGGGGTTGCCCAACTGGTAGAGAGGGTATCTGAGAGGAGAAAAATGGGTTAACGCGTATCACCCAGAGCATCGTTCCCAAACATCCTGTGTCCCCTCGATATCACACTAACAGCATGACAGATAGTAAAGCTGCACAATTAATCATGTACAACTGTTTGTGCAATTTTAGCTTGTTCAAAGTGCTCCACTGTGTTCATAAAGACTGTAGTTTCTCTACTCGGCTGGAAAATATTCGAAAATATCCGAAACCTTTCATGTCAACATTATATGTAAAGCGTAAAAATGAAAATCCTGGTGTCAAATGGAAAATAACACAAATTCCAACAAAAAACTTTGTTGTTGGAGTTTTACATATGTTTATTTAAAAGAGAACGTTTCATGGCTCCAGACGTCTAACGAATCAGACAGGGACGGCTGCATCACAGTCAGAGTAGCACATTTTAATTGTTTGGATCAGGAATCAATATAGAAATATGTATAACAATAATCAGAAAAACGTTATATATCAATGACCGACCAGTTCGATAATCATTTAACCCCTATTACAGAAGTGCAAGGCTGCTCCTAGCCAGATGAGATAATAAAGATAATAACGAAGATAATAATAAAGATAATGGATAAACCTGTCTGCACCCTGTTTTCTTGATGGTACAATGAGCTCACATGGCAGAAACCTACTTTGACATTTAACCTGCAAATAAAGTGATTTTTTCTTGTTCATACAACAGAATCTCACAACAGTTTACAAAACAGGCATACATACTGACGGAAGTAAACCCTCTAAACATCAGGGATAAAACGGCACCAATGCAGACATTTGTTGAACTTCTGGACAAACATCTTGATTTCAAACATTTCTGAGCTTCCTGTAGACAGTTTCCTGTATGTGATTAAATCCTTCAGGAACAATGACACTGCTGCTCCGTACAGACACAGGGGAGTAACTTCAACACCTGCCCACCACTAAACCAACCTGACTGTCACAGTAACCCACATATTTACTGTACCACGACTCCAGCTACACGTTAACGGCAGTTTGTTTTTAGCATAGCAGGCTAACTGATAGCTACGCTCTGATTGCGTAACGGTATTTAAGACTCACAATGAGCACATGAGTCCCTGCTAAAAACATTTATTCAATAAACGAAAACGAGGCTTGCTAAAAGCTACATTCAGTCATGCAGGGCAGCCTGGAACATGCTAACCTTAGCTCAGGTTTGCTAGGCTAACAAACTGCCAGAAATTGTGGCTAACGGTGATTTAGCGACGAGCAGAGGTGTCGCTACGCTAGAAACGATAACAAAAACCGTCGATACTTACAGCAGTCGTGTTACTGGCATCGCTGTGCCGGTTTGTCGGGAGACATAAGCTACTGACTGGTTGTTTTGTAGTTTTTCAAGGTTGTCATATGCTACACGTGTATTGATACACTTCCGGGAACAATGACACCGCGCAGGCGCGTTGGATTCGCTCCGTCCTCCGTGCCCTTGAAGTGAGGTTCTGAAAAATCTGCATCTAGCACTCCAAAACCAAAAATCAGGACCGACTTCCAGGAATTCTGTTGTGCTTTGTTGTCTGTAGGCTTGCTGAAAATTATGTCAATATGAGAGGTAATAAATATAAGCTCCTGATACGTTTTGGTTTCTTATTTTTCAGGTAATGTCAGTTATGTGATGTTTTAATGAGGAACAGTTACGGTGGATCCTAGTGAAATGGGGTGCTTTCTTACTCTGGAACAATATAAAGAATCATTCTAATGCCTCAGCTCGCATCTATAAATATTATCTCCCTTACTACAATATACAGAATACTTTGTTTACAGGCCCAGCAAAATGAGACACCGTCATTGTCAAAGTGGGACATCACATATTATGAGAAATTAAAGACAATAAGAAATGTCAACATTTTGATGTCTTTGAATAACCTTAAAATAAAAAAAATAGCTGCAGGTATTTGTTAAACTCAGAGGAAAGACTCCTAAAAAGTTGGAAGCAACAAA
Source organism: Stegastes partitus (assembly GCF_000690725.1). Lineage (NCBI taxonomy): Eukaryota > Metazoa > Chordata > Actinopteri > Pomacentridae > Stegastes > Stegastes partitus. The sequence goes on from NW_007578632.1 coordinate 176,968, forward strand.
CTAAACTTCAACTCCAGTTAATGTTTTGTAAAAATCAGAGTAACATTTATTATTGTTGTGTCTCACTAGTCTAAACTGACTCACCCTCATAGCAGTAAAGTTCTATCTTTACAGATATTTCAGAGAAGTGAAATCATAGTGCTGAGTTAATGATGCAAAACTCAAGAAATGAGGTAAGTTTTGGACGTCTGTGTGAGCCTCAGTCAACTAAAGAGCCATGGCTGTGGCTCAGGTGGTAGAGCGGGTTGTCCTCTAATCGCAAGGTTGGTGGTACGATCCTCCACAGCCGAAGTGTCCTTGGGCAAGACACTGAACCTGAAGTTGCTCCCGATGGCAGGCAGACACTTTGCATGGCAGCTCTGTCGCCATTGGTGTACGGATGTACAGATGTACGGATAAAAGCGTCTGCTAAATGAAATTGTAGATTATAAAGTGTCTTAAGCCTTAATCCGTCTTACATATATAAACACTGAAAAGGTTGCACATATACCTGCATATTGTGTGTAATTACTGCAGTTGGATAGATTGAGTGGTAGATATACATAAATCAGCTTTAAATTATGATAATAAAATTATGAATGCCGTATTGTGCAAGTTAGTAATTTACACTGAAGAGTCTGTAAATCACTTCCCCATAAATATCTGTTTCCTATTTGTACCTCCTCCTTGGATTGCAGAGCTTATATTCTGTTGAAGACTAGGTTTCAGTTTTGGGAATGTCACTGCTGAGAGTTTTCTCCGGGCACATATGATGATGCAGCAGCAGAGGGAGACCTCGTCCCATCTCTGCTCCAGACTCGGCGCCCCGACGCCTCACCTCACACCGCACTAGGATGTGCCTGCAGCCCGGCTAAGGATGATTGAAGGCCCCCTGAGTGGAACTTGAGTCCCTGGCTCAGCTGGTTCAGACCTGGCAGGAAATGGACCACACTGACAGCCCACACTGTGCCTGGGAGGGAAGTTTCCATCAGTTAAGATGCCATGAAGTGGGTGTATGTGTGTGTGTGTGTGTGTGTGGAGGGTGCTGGGGGGCAGTTTGGCTTTTTATTAATATGCAGTAATTGTAATGTTTAGCTGCAGACACAAGCTTTTTACTCACAATACATCCGGATGTCCTGCAATCCTTACAGTTTTATTTTCCTTAAGAAAAACAAACGTGTCTTAGGACTGAGCTCATTGGTTGTTTACTTGTTTGTTGCTTTGGAACTGGTTCATCTGACAACCGATACGAGAGTGTACTGGAGAGTCATAAAGGTGGTGAGCCAGAGGTGGCGAGGTTACTTTCAAAACATCTACTGTAATATATACTGACCGTTGCTTTTTACACATTATGACTTTGGATTGTTCAATTAAATAAATCATAGAGTTACATTTGATTCCATTAAGTTTCAAATCTACGGTTCACGCACATGTAGATTCATACAAATTTTTTAGAGAGCGGACTGTAAAGTGCAAATTGTTCCCGTGATATTATTTTAGATATGCCAGTCAGACTTAATGGTGGCCTCCTTAAATCAATTAATCAACCAGAAATATTTCCTTTTTGTTGAATGTGCATACTTGAAATACTTAAAATACTTCAAACCCAGTGGATGCTCCGTCAGCCTTAACAAATACTAGTTTCTAATTTCTAGCACTGAATGTAATTAATGAGAAACGTATCAGAATAACTGTAGATTTTGTTCTAAAGACACAAAAAAAACAAAGGACCTCTCTAGAAATTTTAACTGATGCATTTTAAACTACAAATTTGCTGCACGAGTAAATAAATCTGAACATCCGGTGTGACGTTAGAGCCAATTACTGAGTTCCTCGTTTTGGTTTCATGATCATCAAACACAAATACTGAACATCACTCAGGCACAAAAACAGATCCAGACCTGCCTGATATCTGGATTAAGTATTGCTGTGTGACAGTAAATATATGGTAATTTCATTAGCTCATAAATTTAAATGATGTGTAATTTAAGGGATTAAAGCAAGTAGAGACTCTGAAACCCTGCAGGTGTAATATCATTTCAACAGCGTTAACATACTAGTTGATATTGTAATCATGCGGTAAATATTCAGGAATAAATTTATCATGTTGTAATTTAATAATCTATATTTGCAGTTTGATTTAAACACTAATAACGAGTGTGGAGGTTCAGCAGGAGCACACTTCTTTGCCCCAAGCTGGTTAATCCGCCACACTGCATCTGTGTGAGGAAGAAAACCTGTTTGGATCTTTTACATCCCTCGCAGAAAAGAATTTAATCGTGTATGTTTGCTATGCATGTAAATTTTACGACCCCAATCACTCCCTTTGCCTAGAGGGAGTACGAGGGAGCCGGCAACATGAACCGGCGCAACCTTCAGCCAAAGGTCTGGTCTCACACTGTTGTCCAACTCTGCCATTTATAGATGCGATTCAAGCCTGTTTGCTAATGCACACAGTTGGGCTCTTTCATGGAAAATCAAAGTTAACTATAATATTTAATTTCACTGGTTGTTGTAGGAAAACACGCCTGATTAATGCAGCTTTAATGCTTTTTGAAGGAGCGGGCCAGAGCTTGTGATAGCTCTGCTGATGTCATTACTTTTTTCATATAAAAATGTTGGTTTTTGTTCATAGTTCAGTTTTGCAGAAGTCATATTCTTGGCCTGGACTGAATACTCGTGCTTTAGTACTTATCATGTGATGCACACTCTTGCAAACATGCCTCCATATGCAGTGCATCTCACACACGTATGTGACATATATGTGCAGCAAGTGACACCTATACTGTACGGTTGATTTTGAGGTCCATCAGCAATTATTTCTTTTTAATAGTTACTGTATTTACAACTAAACTGCACCTATTTGACGCCACTTTTTGGCTTGTCTGCGTGTGAAGGCACAGTGGAGAAGGTTCAGGTCTGGGGCAGTGGAAACTGTCTGTGCGACGGTACGAAAAGGGAGAAAGTAAGAGTGGAGGAGGGAGCACAGCAGAGGTGGATAGACGGAAACAGTTCGGTCTACAGCGGGATTGTCCCGCCAAACGTGGGCACTGGGGCTGTATGGAAACTTTCCCCCTCTGACTCTCAAGCAGTCGTCAGGTTGGCGGTATTGAATATCCTCGAGAAGAAAAAAAAGGAAACGGTAAATTGGAGATCCAGACATGAAGATGGAAAAGTTTGTCAGCTGAAGTGAAATAGTTTTGCGTGTAACGGGATACGCTGTTTTAGTGTTTCCCTCCTGAAGCCACTTCAGCCTTCCTTGAAGGGTGGACCAACTGATTCCTCAAATAATTTCCCCCCAATAGTTGTTTGGATAAAATATGTGCTCGTGATAAGTTTTTATCTGCAAAACACCTAATCTGCACAGCGTATCACGAGCAACAGGAGCATTTACTGCATAGAGCTGCAGAGATGTGGACGATGAGCAACTACAGAAACATGATGGAAAGTAGAGCGAGCAACGAGTGAGAGAACTTTAAGTCCCGAGGTGATTCAACAGTGGCGAAGCTCTCACTGCAGGATGTTATGTGTGTTATGTACCACAGTCATGGATAAGTCAAAACTGTACCAGGGGAGCCAATTATCATTTCTGGCAGCAGTTGGTTATAAAATCATTCTCATCCCTGGTTGGCAATCGCTAGCAGATGTTTTAGTGATGTGAGACTGTGAGCTCGAGGGGCTTGTTATCTACCGGGGGTCACCGAACTGCTCGCTTAGTCTGTGTTCTGCCACTATGGTCTGCACGGAAATAACCAGACAACTCTGAATTCTAATAACGTCTCCTGATTTCACCTGTAAGAACACCAGCATGTCAAAGAGTTCCCCTAAATATCTACAGACTGGTACAGCATTCTGTCAGGGTCTCCAGAGGATACATCCCACTGACTTTAGCGCTGTTGGTTAACACGAGATGTGCTGCAATAGCTTGTCTTTTCTTCATCCTGACAATATTTTGTGCTAGTTACCGAATAATCGCATAAGCAAAACCTGCTACATATATTTTAGCACTTTACGTTTAACTCATGCAATCACCTGTGCTTCACTACAGCTTCCCGTCATGCAGTCTTTTAACTTTGGTAGATATTTGTGATTTAAAAAGAGCAGATATCAGCACTTGATAAGTACAAGCAGAGAGCTTAAGCTGAGAAAGAAACAATCACAGTGACTTTTATTGTCCTGAAGCACTATTCCAGGTGATTCGGTGATTTCTAACGTCCTCTCGGCACACACAACACAAACCATTAGCCCGTCTGCCCCACACCTAATTAAACTCTTGCCCCTTTGCCATCAACACTAAATAGGTGGTCGGACGTACTGGCCAGTTCAGGTCAGATTCCTCTGTTTTTTCATCTCCCGTGTTCACACACTCGGAGGGAGCGGGTGCATGCCACGCAGCAGTCCTCCGGCTATTAATAGCTGCGAGGGTCATGGGCAATCTGGATGGCGTGTAAAATTAGACCCTCCCCCCTGGATGTTCCGTTGAAGTCATCAGCCTGACCTCTGACCCAGGAGCCGGGCTGCCACAGAGCCCGTGTTGAACTTGAATTTCAGGGTTCCGAATGCAGGTTTGAAAACGCAAAGTCGTGCAGCCGCTTATTCATCTCCAGTGCATTTACACGTGCAGAAAGCTGTTTCTAAAATGTCACATTTAAAACAGTTTGAGCCCAAAAGCTGTTGAAACACTTCAGCAAAGATGCTAGCATGACATAGCTTCAACAACCAATACGTTAGCTGACTGAAGCTTTTTCTTCCCCTTTTATACTGAAATGAGTTCATGCAGATAGAAGCACATTTGATTTCTGCAAGAAGCAAAACAGCTCAAGTTCTGGAACTGAATCACCTCAAAGCCTCACACTGATTTCCAGAGATTTCAAAATCTACTTGCAGTTGGAATAGGGTGATTAGGTGGAGCGCTCACACAGGTTCCCACAGCCTTATCCAGTGTCTCTGTGCCTGCCAGAGTTATGTGATGGATTGGGGGGGCTGACATGCATAAACGGGGACAGGGGCAACTGATCTTCAAGGTATGTCAGCCGACACTCTTGGGATATCTGGTGCACAGCACCACCGAAGACCTTAACCTACAAACATAACAACATTGTTCAAGCCACGATTCCTCTTGTCTTATTTTTGGGTCCGATAAAGTTGTTGTTGGATACCAACAGAGCCACGGCCATGTTACAGTAAGAAGTGTGTTGAAATAAACGGATGGTGACACCGAATTAAAATGAGTCAACATGAGCAGCGCACATGTTGGGTTTCAGAAAGTTAGAACAAAGGATGTGCTTCTGTGAGAGCTGAGAGTTGATTCATTTTGTCGTGCATTGACTCAGCGCTCGTATCGATAAGGAGCAGTGCGAGCGACGCCGTAGTCCCGCGGCACCATGCTGACATTATAACTCCAGACACAATAGATGTTGACAGTCCAAATGCCAACGAATGCCACCTTCGACCAACCGCACCATCACTCGCTACCCTTGAGGCACTCGTAAACAGCATTCCTGCCCTCAGATGTCTTCTGCACGCCAACATGAGCCACACGGCACATTAAACCTCAGACAATCTATAACATATATATATATATATACGGATGCATCACGGCACACCCTGAATTCACCACAGATGGGAATGTAGTCGTATGTGACTTTCCTAGCACAAGAAATGGACTAATAATAATCCAAGTTGTGTTAAAGAAGCCAGAAAAATCTACATTGGTTATGATGTTCAAACACTGTTTGATTTGTGGCTGAACAGAAATCCAGTGTGTCTCCTTTGCAACATGCTGTGATGCAGATTGTTTAATTAAAGGCTGAAGTGAAGCTCTGTTCTATCCAATCAGATCCTGAAGTCATTACATAACTTTACACTCCAATTTTTTCAGGTTTGGTATCTTTTAAACGAGGCGGTTCTTCCAGTTTTGTGGGGTAGTGCGATCGTACAATTTTATTTGTAATTTTTAAAGACTTTTTTGTAGATATGACAGCTTGATCACAGTTACAGTCTACAGAGGAATGCATGTATGTATTCAAAAGTTCTTGTTAGGCAGTGTAGTGTGTTAGCTGTTTGTTTTGTCTATATGCTTGCTGATGTAATACCTAAACACTGAATTAACCGAAAGACAAACATTTGAGAAACTGGAATGTCTTTCTTTTTTTTTTCATCCACTATGTATTTCTATTTTAGATTCTCGACAAAACTTGAGACAGGAAAGATGGAATGCATCGTAGGTATATTTGCTAAAAGTAAAGTATAATGCAAAATGTGCACAAGAAGTAAAGTAATGAGCTTACTTTAATATGCTCAGTGGTTATGGTGAGCTGTAGGAATCTGGAGCTTCAGCAGAGATGTCTGATGGATGACAGGTGGCTCATCCCACTTCATAAATAAACTGATCAAAACTGTCAAAACAAACATTTTAAGCTCTTGATTCAATTAACAAGTGTAATAATTATGCATATATCAATGGGAATATATTATAATCGTATGGCCAGTTTAATAATAAAAAGCCTAGTTAATGCATTCAGTTAAATTAAACGGATATAAAATAAAGACATCCCTCAATAGATCTTTGTGTTTGTGGTTTCGGTATCAGGTCCAGACATCACCTTTTGCTCTCCATTAAAATGTTAAACACCACAGGATCACATTTGGATGAGGCATGGCATGTGCCCCGACCTTGCCATGTCCAATTGACGCCCCTCGCCGTCCACCAAACCGCCAGATGACAAGTGTGCACAGTCTTTACGCACGGAGAGCGCATGGAGAGTTTGCGAGCACGCGTGGGGGTCCCTCCCTTCCAGGCTGCCCGTGGCCTCCTCACCCCGGCGGGCAACTCCGAGACTCTGCCAAACCCTCTTGACCCCCTCGTTTCCCTCTCTCTACCTTTCCTCTGAAGAAACAACCCGGCGTTACGTCAGAAAGTGCAGGGCAAGCAAGACAGCGTCTTAGGAGCTATTCGTAGGCATTGCTGCCAAACCCGGCTTGGGGCTGCTCATGAGCTCACTGCAGCCAATGCAATTTACAAATCCAGCTCTTTTAAAACAGCAGCAGTATGTGGTAAGTCCAATTATTCATTCATACTGTTTTTATTTCTTCGCTGGGATTTTTTTTTTTTTTCTATCACAGCTTTCTTCACATGACAGGTCTCTGTTGCTGGCACAATTGCGCAAAAAAAGAAACACACACACACACTTACACACAGAGCAGTGTAAACGGCGTAAAGATAATGAGTAGACTGGTTCACACACTGTAGCCTCACTGAAAACACCATGACATGATGAAGCAACAGAGATCTTTGACGCACAGAGATTTCTGCAGCATTTTTTTGTCTTTGATTCTTTGCTGATCTCAAAAACAACATGCCCCACGCTCGAAATAGGAACCCTAGCCCCATCCCAGAGGTAACATGGGACACGGGATTGAAGGAGATGAACGAGACCTGGAAAGGAGCTATAGCCTGTCTCGGGGTGGCCGTCTTCTTTGTAATGACCATCGGGATCATTTACTGGCAAGTGGTGGACCAGCCCAACAAGAACTGGATCCTCAGGGGCACTTTTAGCGGACTGATCTGGGAGAGGAGAACCCACTCGCTGGTCATACAGACCCTGACGGAGGACAAGACCTACGTGGAAATTGACGTCGGGAACGTGGGGAACCCCGACATCGAGGTTCCCTTCGTGAGGAACCTGTGCTGGCTTAATAAAACCGAGTTCTGCTATACGTGGGACTCGGTGGCCGAGGTGAAGATCTCGCTGGAGGTGAATGAGGATACGGAGACGGAGTGCTACAGTATGACTTGGGCGCCGGTGCACTGTCATGTGGAGCTGAAGGTAGGGTTTCTCTCCTCAGTGTGCACGAAAGAGCCGCAGGAAAAATAAAAAAGGTGTAATTGTGCGTAAAATATGCTGTGCGTAAAGTAGTTTTTGCGCGTGTTTTAACTTTGGATCTTGCCATCTTTTAATTTGCATTTTTTACTGGATGCGAGCTGCTGAAATTGTGTGTAAAATATAGAAGCGGCATAAGAATCCTAACAATCTCATTTAGCTCCTACACAAGACGTTTTTAGCTATTTTACAGACCTGTGGGCGATCGAGCCACAGTGATTTAAACCACCACCTGTTCATACGAAATTCTTCAGACTGCATTAAAACGGCTGGAAGGAGAAGTAGCATTTAAAAAACAAGTTGAAATATCCTCTTCAGCTAGAAATGAAATCATAACAAAGTGCATTTTTGCAGGATGCAGTGTGCAGGCCTGGAATTTAATCATAAACTACGATTTATGTTTCATTTTTAGGATTTAGTTGAATTTAAAATGCAGCGTGAGTGACTAATAAATTGCATGAAACCGCATAGATTCCTGAGGGATTCATTTAAGCCCTTATTTTTGCGTGATTCCTTCATCCCTTTGTCCCTTTTTTACAGCCCTCTTAATTCACTGCACCCAGTCGGATCCGCGTCGTGTTAAATCTGCTTCGTCACACTTGTTATGCATATATGTTTTTTACGCACACGGTACTTACTGTACTTTCCCCCCACCGGCTTAATTATCAAAGGCATTTAACTATTGCGACGTTTGGGGAGGTTAATCTGTCCCCAACTGGAACATTCCTTCGCCATAACTCCCTGTCATGTGGCGCGACTGCTCACAGAGAGAGTCTTTCCAAACCAAAGTCGCCTTTATTTTTTTCCTAATTTCCAAAATCCTGCCCAGTGCCTCTCAGATGACCACTTGGCACCTGTTTTGAAACTCCCTAACGGAGCCCAGATTTCTGCTGACACGAAATAAACGAGCTTCCAGTCTGCGCGTTTCTCTTCCAGGACGCTTAAAAAGACGGAGGAGGAAGCTTTCTCTTAGAAAACCTCTCCGTCATTCAATCCTCTGCCGTGTGCGATACTTTCTTAGACAGTCTCATGTAGCAGCCATCACACATGCCGCTTTGTGCCCTGCGTTTTTGCATTAATCGGTCACTTGCACTAAATAGCAAGTATGAGATTCATCCATCCTCTGAGAAATGAAACACAAGATAACACTTTAAAACAATAAAATCTAATTATACTCTGTCATGTATGAAATCTACATAAGTGTGCTCAAACATTGGAGTCCTCTTGTAAACCTTTAAATGCTGGTGGCCATTTCTGTGTGCATCTTCTACTGTTAAATGTGACTCTTTAATCTTCTCAGTTTCTTGTAGTCTTTGAACCTTTCTCGCTTTGCTTCTGCGTCTTTGTCTCTCACGTTGTTTTTGTGTCTTCCTCCATGTTTTCTCTCAGGACTGCTTCTCCATGACCAACGTGTCCTGGTACGGCGGTGCCAGCGTCCGCGGTCAGACGTGGCCCATCAACGATCAGAACGCCACCATGCAGCCCTTCGTCGTCAGCGACCTGAAGGACAATCCCTCCGGCTTCGGCTCGGCCCTGGAGCGCTACTTCCTGGGCTCGTCAGGTGAGAGGTCATCCTCATCGCTCTGCGGATTCCCTATCAGCGGAGAGCATCTCATTAGCAAAAGCGGAGCCGCAGCTCTCCTCTCCACACCCAGGTCTATTACCAGAAGAAAGATCTCTCCAAGTCTTTAAAATGACACAGGGTCAGCTGTTTCCCCACACTTGCCATCGGCGTCGGGGTTAGAACAAGGGCTCCGGAAATCTGACCCCACATCAGCGGGTACACAAAGTGTGGCGCGAATCCCAGGGCGTGAGGGAAGCCCTGCGGATGTTGTTGTGTTTTCTTACCCCCGCAGACCCCTCATGTAAGTGTTTGTTTGTGTTTGAGCTGAAGGGGAAAAAAAAAAAAATGGCATTAGAAGCAGCGTCCCACCCACCAAAAAAACGCCACACCGACGACCGGGATAGGTCCCCCACAAATAGAGATGAAACACAACACTGTCTGTGGCATGTGGGTTTATTAATTTAGAGATTAGACTACAAAGGGAAGCGAACCACCTTTAGCATCTTAAATTAACTCTTAGGGATACCGGGGTAATTGCCTTTTGTTTCTATTAAAAGGGCAGGTTGGATGAGGTCCCTGCTGACTCTTATAACTCACCAGGTTATTTTGGTGGTGTTAGATTTTATCCCGGGGGGCAAAGTTGGGGGGGGGTGGTTAGGCAGGGACCACTAGCGGATGTGAATGGTTAATGTGACTGATGTGTAGCGTTAACCTCGGGAACTTGGAACTCTCAAGTTTCTGTGTTTGCTTTCTGAGCAAAAGAGTTTGATACGAGGAGTTCATTTGCAAAAACAGACAACTCCATGTTCACAAACCTTCAGAAAACCCACTTTTCCATCGTTTACCTGAGACAATATCAGTGAAACTTAAGTCATTCCTACTGAGTCGAATCCACTCAGCTTCAGTTTGACTGATTTTATCTCAAGCAAACAAAAAAAAAATACGTTTTCGGAAAGAAAATTCTACAAAAATGGAGTTATCTGGCAGCAATTGAACTCACGTGCACATGTCGACATGTATTTCTAATGTGTTTGTCCGTCAGCGTGTCCGGGAATCCTGTGCATGTGCGGTTGGGCGTGACATCAGCCGGCGAGGTGATACAAACAATCATCTTTTATGACTTCGCTGATTGTTACCAGCGACCTCCCCCCTCCCCAGCAAACACATCCATTCACGTACTGACAGACACAAATGCACACATGCCCGCGCACGTACACATTCATGGGGGGGATGTTATGTAACGGCGTGCGGGCTTAACAAGAGGGTCACATGACTCAAATCCCTTTTCCACCTTGTGAGAGGACGTCGGTAATTATCGGGACCCCTGTAACCCTTTGTTTCTCCGTTTAGCTTCGCACGGAGAGAGAGAAAAAAAAAACACACGCAGATGAGATGAGATCCCGACGAGAACAACTGTTTGAATGTTGCCAAGCAACCGCTCACAGACACATACTGTACATAGCCCCAGACATAGCGAACTGATGCTGGGCAATGACAGCGTGATGCCTGCCGGAGCACTAAAGGTATATTTAACACCACATCTTCCTGTAAAGTTCAAGAATCATTCCTCCGCAGTGTTGAGATTTGGCTGCTTTCCTGTTGTTTCCTTTAAGTTGGACAGGGCAGATGCTGTTTGTTTTAGCTTCATGCAAACAGTCGATCAGGCAAAAAATGAGTTAGAAAATTAAAAAGGCCCAACAATGTGCAGACTGCTGTGGGTCAGATTTGGCTAATGTGTCATCACAGCTTCTCGAGGTGCATTAGGTTTCAGTCATGCATCATCATTCATTCTCTTAAAGCAAACATTTACGTGTTTGCCTCATTTGCCAGCAACACAATCACTGTGTGTAGCTAACCGAGACGCCCAATGCTAATATTTATCGCCTTCTAACATCACCAACAAGGGGTTTAACCGCCGGGTGCTTGATTTTCTCTTAAACTGCAGTGATTGGTGAGGAATTACTCGACGTAGCATCAGAGGCGATGCAGTGATGCTGTTTTAATGCTACAAACTCTCCCAAAGATGAATGACTTCTAATGTTACTGGCAGTTTGCACGCTGCATGAGGGGCTTCCCAGAAGTCCACTGATCCATTAGGGCTATATGTTCCATTTGTCTTCGTGTTGCACATCAGATTGGTTCGTTGAATAAATAATGGATGACATCCTACATGCAGCTCCGGGTTCCTGCCAAAAATAATCTCACAACCATCTGCGCTCCCGTGTGCATGAAATAAGATTTGTTATGATTCTTTATTATGCAAAGTGTTCCAATTTATGCAATTAACATCACCGAGAGTGTTCCAGACCGGGAGGGGAACTGGAAATCCACGACAAGTTGGAACCCAATTAGTTGTAACTTATCTCCCTCCGTTCTGCGTGTCCAAACATCACCAGTTCTTTCGCTTCGCCCTCGTCCAAAAACATCAGGACGTCAGAATACATCAGCTGCACTCGTCAACCTCCGCCGAACTGCGATACGACTTGCGGCCGCGACGCACGGCGGGATGCTACAATCCTCGCTGCGTTATTGTTACGGTTAACGGCGGCGGGACAGGAAACAATTACGGCGGCTTTTATGGAGAAAAAATATCCACATTTATGGGTGGATAGTAAACAAGATCATTATGTGAAATTGAGAGTTTACGCAGCCACGTGAAGGCTGAAGCACATCATTGATTTCTTCCTCGTTTTGGCAGTGGAGAGGTTATTATTATTTTTTTCATGTAAGTCGACCAAATCTAATTGGACGCAGCAACAGAAATCACCGACGGAATGTAAAACGAAGACGTAGCGTGATTTATAATCCTCGTGTTTCCAAGTCAAATTGCAGAGAAGAACGCAGAGACCGAGCTTTCCGTACGGCTGCAGAAGCAAATGTTCACTGTATGTAAATATTCACAGCTCCACACCTCTCAGTCGGTGCCATCAGGCTGCTTCAACATGCTGCCGTCCACACCAGCTCCCAGCAGGCCTTTGTTTGAGCAGCTCACAAAATGAGAAGAGCTGATTGACCACGTTTGGTCTCTAACAAACCTCAGTTTTGATGTATGATGATTATTTGTATGATAATCATTTCACCCAATTTCCACATGCGCTGCATACACGGCATTTGCGATATAACGATGTGGTTTGCAGCAGTAGGATCCAAAATGAACTGCGATGCTCCGATTGAACTCCCAGTTTACTGCTGAACCTCTCCTGAGTTTTATTTGGATTTAGAAAAAAAAAAGAACTGCAGTATGTTTTCCCTAAAACAGCCTGAGGAAGGGCTCCAATGGTCATAAAAAGTCAAATAGTCACCACATGTCATTGATCATTTTAGTGAATATTATTTATGACTAATCTGCATTTTGGCACGACGTCTTCGTCAGGCCTACGTTGTCGCTTTTCTTCCCAAATCTGCTTCGAGGGAACCAATACGTTTTAATGTGACATTCACAGCTGTGTGAACCCGCTGACCGCCATATTTCTGTTGTACATGCGAGGTGCGCGCATGGGACCTGTCTTCACCGACTCTAGTTAGTCAGGGCAGCGCATTATGAACGTGGTGGGCACCACGGAGCTGCGACAGCCATTACCGACCTAAGAGGACTCCTGGGGACGGTTAAAGGAGCGAGACAGATGGACTGAAATGCAGGACAAACGGGAGACAACATGCCGGGCTCTGATGTTAAACAGAACCGAGAAGAAAGAGAGAAAGAGTGTCGCAGCGAGGAGGTAGAAAAGTAAAGCAGAGAGACGGTAGAGGAGATATATGCAACCGTGCAGCAGAGTGACATTTGAGAGTGTTGCCAACTGCAGGAACTTGTCAGAGCCCCACCTGTCTTTATCCATACAAAAACAACTGGGCTACTAAGGACAGATTAGATATCAGTGAAGCCACATCCTTTCTTAAGAAGAAGGCTTCCTAAAGCTTGTTCCTAACCTGGGATTTTGCACGGGGGCTTTATGGAGCAAATGTGAGCAGATATGCAGAGATCGAAGTTAAACTTTTAGACACGAGTTAGTGCACAGAACCAACGCTGCTGGATGCAGTTCTGGAGGGAAGAACCCGGAGCTGATCGAAGTTTTGACTCCTGAAATAATAAATGAAAGTAAAGATGCAGCAGTTTTTTAAATTAATTTAGATCCTATCGTTACAATACAGACATCAAATAAACAGAATTCAGTTATTTAATATGATGTAAACTTCCTTAATAATTTATTATTTGATTTTACAGCTACATGATATTCTTATGTTTATATTTATTTAAATTTCAAAGTATACATAAAAAGCATGTCATTAGTGTACTATATAATGATATAATCCCAGCATTTTAAGCTTCTGGTTTTGGTTTTATAACGACTTAAAATTCCAGTGTGGTAGAAGAGAAAAAGTAAAATACTTGCTAATTCAGCTTTTTAAATTTTTTTACATAACTAGATTGACAAATAATATTTCAGAGCTTATGTAGGGACAAAAAAACAACAACAAAACCCCTAATTGTCAACAGGAAAGTCAGGAAAATGCTGCCAATATGGGCGAAAAAAGGAACTATTCCATTTTTTTTTTGCTTTTTAGGAGCATAAATAAATAATTTGTTCATCAGAAATCTCACATTTGTAAGCAAAAATATCAGTTTATTAGTATTTACTCAGCCTATCCACACAAATACATTTTATTGATCTGAATCCTAGAATATGTGTTGCATTTAACTGGGATGTTGGCGCACACTCGCCAGCTTTTCTATCCTCAAATATAGTTTTATAGGTTTTTCCATTCTCTCTTATTTTTCTAATACGAGCATTATTTCACCCTCCGTTCCTTCGCGGTCTGCGTGCAGATGCTTTATGGCGACTCAAAGGTTTCCCAGCTTTACAAATAAGGGCTTGAAGCGAAGCTGCTTGATAAGTGCGATAGCTGCAACTTTGACCTCTGACATTTCTGTGCCTCGCTGCTGCTCGGTCAGGCAGTAATTTATCCAGCGTCTCTTTTGTAGCTGCTTTAGCCCTTAAAGGGAGGAACATCACAGGTTAGAATCTGACATAATTCACACGAGACAACTCCTTAAGATGCGAAGCCACGTCCTGCACATGCACTCAGACGGTCGGTCTTTCCCTTTCGGCCCGTGGTCTCGCCGTATTTCATTTTAGCATAATTCTTCCTCCCCTTCGCTTCACTGCGTCCCTCCTTTTTCTCTTTATTTCTATCTCTGACTCAGTCTTTCCGTGTGCGATGATACTTTGCTGCTCGTTTGTTGTTCTGTATCTCGGAGGGAAGCGGCCAAGCACAGCAGAGAGATAGGGACCAAAGTTACGCAACTTTCGATTCTCCGTTTCGGATAATGACACTTAATCAGCTTTTACATGAGACGGCCGAACGTTGTAACGACGAGGAAGAGAACAATAAGCGAAAAACATATTCCCACAGGAAGCAAGGAAACCACAAGAGGGGGAAAAAGAATCCTACTCAAAATTTATTTAGCAATCTGAGAACAGAAAAGAAGGTTTAGAAGCTACAGAGAAGTCTCGTGTTTTGTCTTCTAGACCTTTAAAAAGCTGAGGGTGGCGAGACTCCTAAGATCTAATTGGGACCAGTTCCTACCACACATCACAGACAACCCAGTGGCCTTCTAGCTGGCGTTGTGTTCCTTCAGCACTTTAATTCTGTGTGTACACCTACCAAAGAAACGATAGCTGTAGGGAAACAAGCTGCCCCTAACTAACACCCATCTGTGTTGCTCAAGAGGTCAGCGGGAGGTTGCAGGGCAGCTGCCCCGAAACCTCGACACTCCTGGACAAGCAGGATGTGAAGCGCTTGGAGAATGACTCGCTCAGCCAACTGAAGCTTTGTTAAAGCGGCCTGTCATCTCCTGCACGAAGGCTACCGTTCGAAAGTCACCCCGCAGCATTCTCCACCGCCGACCTCTTACACTTTCCACCGGAGAGAGATTTTTTTTTTTTAAATAAAGAAACAGTCCTGTAATGTTTCGTCGGGCCTTTCCGTAAGCACACGTCTGATCAGTTCTGTTTACTTTCAAAAACTGCAAAAGACCAGAAATCCCTTTATTTATTTTTTTATTTCAGCGAGCAACTTCCTGATATGGATTCAAATCATTTTATATTACATCAGCTATTGAGCATTTCGATCCCTAATCTCCTCGTATGATCTGTCGATAGCGAGCAGAACACGTTTTTATGTGTGATGTTTGTCCAGAACACAGTGTCTCACACGTTGAACAATAAAACTGATTGATGATAGGAGCCGAGCAGAGAAAAGTCTCTTTAGTGTTTCATTATTTTTTCAATAAGTGGGATTGGAAATTTACTACCATGGCAGGATCCCAGCTTTGTGGCCATCAATTTCTTGAGGTTGGGCACAGAAACGAAATTTCCATTGTTAAGGAAATACATGCCTGAACACACACACACACAGAGTTAGAGTTCGAGCGCACATTTTTATAATCCCAGTCAGGTTTGTAAGTGTGCACGGGCGTCGTAAATAACCGTATAAATATGACAGGTAAAGGAGTGCAGCCCATCTGGCCCGCGGCGGCGGCGGCGGCGGCGGCGGCATTTTCCCCTCAGACGGGCAGCTGACGGGCCGGAGACGCCACATTAAAACCTTCCTGACCCCTGAGAAGGTGCACGGGGTCACCTCCGCTACCACCTCCCAACGCTGGGCTCAAACAGAGCGAGAGGAAGTGCAGAACCTTTATGGTCCTATAAGTCCTGCTCTGTTTTTCTTGGAAGTCCCCCATTAAAGAAAGTGTGTGCGAATGTGCGAGAGAATGTGCACGTGCACCCTTTTTTTTTTTTTTTTTTTGATTTGTGCGTTCGCTCGGCTCAGCTGTAAAAATCGAGGAATGCGTGTGTCGAATCATTCAAATCTGCCCAATAAACTTCATTCATCTTTGCTGATGCTTTGAAGGTGAGCGGACGCTTCCAGTCAGGCGTGTCATTTCGCTTCTGAGAGCGAGTGGAAAATATTTTATGGGAAGCTTGGAATTTTTAAGAAATTGTTCTAAAAATAGGGTCCACCTCCTCCTCCCCCCGTCCCCTTCCTCGTTTCCCCTTTAACTCTTGGGTACCCCACCTTGGCTGTAACTCAAGGCCCTAAACCTGCTTCACTTTCTTTAAACGACACTCACTGATTCCTGCTCCGGAGATAAGATGCGCGTCTGCGTCTTATAACACTTGTATAACCGGGGGTTTCTCAAATCAAGATAGACGGTGCTTTGAGTACAACTGTATAAACACACGAGACAGGGTTTAGTATACTTTCAAATCAGCGTGTTTAATCAGAAATGGAATAGTAGGTGCCGCGCTGTTGGAGCCTCTGCAGAGTCGTTTCCCATAAAAATTAAATATGGCTCCAGAAGTCGTGCTTGCAAACTTAAACTCCACTTTCCACCCCGTGTGCACTTTGGTGAAACACACTGTTTGCAGCAGCGTACTGTATCTGCACATCATTCTTACGGGGCTGCTCGGTGTCTGGTGTACGCTCGGTGCCTCTATTTCCACTGCCTGCATTCCACGTCCATCCTTCCATAAAGCCGTGGCGTTTTCTCCACTGGCCCACTTTCTATCCCGCCGTACACTAGACGTATATATATTTTCATGGCACCTTTGCTGCTTGCAGATCGTATAATATTTGGTGTAGATATAAAACAATGCTTCGTAGCAAACTTCTGTGTTTATGAAACAAGCAGGCGAGCGGTGACCTAATAGCTTGTGAGAGGCAGCTGAGGTGTTACCAGTATCTCTTTGACATTATCCGTTGCAAACACGTGAGAATTACCCCGAGGTTGAGGGCTCCTCGCGGTGCTCGAATACCGATCGGCCAAACTATTAATCTGATTATGAGCTGGTACATGAGTATCCTGCCCGCTCCTGGTCCCTGCCTGCATGAGAACAGTAAGCTCATTGAAACCAGAGAGGGCGGCAGCGCCGAGCCAAGCTCTCACCCGGTTCTCAGACTGTCTGATCCGTTCATTGATCAGCCAGAGATCCTAAATCCAGTTTTTTGGCTACTTTGAGAAGATTGTGCAAGAACTCGAGGAAAGTTGAAGGCTCAGATCGATACTGGCCGAAGACATTTTGCTGACCTTAGATGGGACAGAGCAGGAGCTCAGCAGAGCAGAGAGGAAGAGAAGGTAGTTAAAGCTGTAGGGGGAGACGGTGGGAGTCAGGTTGGGGGAGAAGTGATGAGGGTAAGGGTAACCTGAGAGGGACGAGGCATTCCTTGCAGGGCAACTACATCTGTGGACACGATTTTGTGCTACGCAGAATCTGATCATTTCACACGGCCTCTGAAGGCCTGTGTGGTGGGACCAGAGCACAAAGGAGCCCCTCAGCTGGAAGGCTGTAGGAGGTTCACTAAATTAATCTTCTTAGTTTGAGAAGAGAAGGTTCAGGGCAGCAGCTCATGTTTTAAGCAAATGAACAAACCAGATTCCTTTTCGCCGCCGAGGTGACTCTCCAGGCGACCCGACTCTTCCAGCAGCGGTTGTTCGGCGTAACCTGCCTACTCAGAAGCTGCCAGCAGTCCCAGGGAAAACTCATCCAACCGCATGCTGCTATATCTCATTCTGGGGAGTGTTTTTCTTACATCTGAGTGGAGCAATATCAGCTGACACAGCCTACACTCTACCTCCCACAACACGCCATCCGTCATACTCATCCCGGTCTCAGTAACACTCTCGCACTATGTCATATAAGTGGAATCCGCGATGGAGCGTCTTACTTGCGGCCGCTTTTTTGACTTTAGTGTCAAACCATTTGAAGTACTCCATCGTCGCCTGGACTGTGACTGTTTATCCCTAAAGCAGAAAGCATGATGTCATAAACTAATGTCGCCTCTCCCCGTCTGCTCCTTCCCACCACGCAGGTGTTGCGGTGCTCGTATCCCCTGATATTCCCCTGCAGCTCGGCGTGGACAGCAGACAGCAGTTCTGCCTGCAGTCGCTGCCCAGTATGGAGCGTCTGCCGCTGCAGTACACCGTGTGTGTGGCCCGCGACGTGAAGGCCGCGCACCAGGAAGCGCTGCAGCAACTCTCCGAGCACAGCAGGGAGCTGCCCAACACGAAGGCGCTGTGGTTAGTTCGCTTTAGATTGAGATCAAAGATATGATCCCCACCTGTCATAAGCCAAATCGCGGCGGGGAATTGAAACCTTTGTGAGCCGTAAACTTAAAACACAGCGGAGCAGCAGGTCCTTGCATGATCCCTCTGTGTGTCCTCCAGGCTGCCGTTCTGGAAGCTGCTCGCCAACGTGGATTCGGGGCCGAAGGTGGAGAGGGAGCTGAGGACCTTCTCTAATCGTCTGAGGAGACACCAGCTCGGGGAGGGAGTCATCAGCCTCAACGAACATTCCACCACCCTCCTCTCTGATATGGTACGCGCTCCACACCGCCGCTTCTTCCAGCCCTGAAAGTCTAATTACAAATTACATCTTAAGAATGAAAGACGGGCGGCTGTGGCTCAGGTGTCCTCTGATCGCAAGGTTCAATCCTCCGCCTCTCCACAGTCGAAGCGTCCTTGGGCAAGACACTGAACCCGAAGTTGCTCCTGATGGCAGGCAGCACCTTGCATGGCAGCTCTACTGTCAGATGTGGATAAAAGCGTCTGCTAGAAAACAACAAAGAATTAAATATTTTTGCTCCTTTACGTTGCACTGAGAACAGCTGGAGATGGCAGCGAGGTAGCCAACACATCATCCTGATTCATTTCAGCCAAGTTAGAGGCTTGTAGCTACAACTCAAGTTAATGCTTTATTTATTTAACCTTTATTTAACCAGGCAAAGACATGAAGAACAAGATTCTTATTTACAATGCCAGCCTGGCTGTACACTCAAGTGTTGATCCTACAAGCGAGGAGAGAAGTTAAAGAATGACGGACTTTTACTTATACAAAAGTACAAATACAGCTTGCCACTGTCCCAGATTTCTTAAAAACATCGCACCCCAATCCAATCAAACGAAAGCGTCTCTCTTGGTTTATAATCTTCTGATATAAAAGCCTCCATGTTCTGTAGTTCTGTTTCTTATCTTTCATAATGGTTCCTTTTACATATTTGATTCGCTGTTAGTTTTGCCGTCTCGTCCCGTCTCCCTTCAGCCATTTCTTGCAAAATGTTCGATTCTCGTAATCCTCCCCTGCGACCGTCGGGCCGGCGAGGCTGGTTGAGGGTTCATCGGTCAGAGGCTCACAACTGGCCGGGGAAAGAGATGAAAGAGTTTCCTTAAGTGGATCTCCAGAGCTCTGGAGACAGGCGGGGAACGAAGGAGGGAGGACAGGTTCACCGAAATGTCAGAGCGTAGAAAAAAAAAAAAAATGGTTTCGGGCCTTTTGCCTTCATGTTGAAAAATTAGTCTCGCAGAGTGCAGACTACACCGACAAGACACTTTAGAGTTATGCCTCTGTAAATGTAAATCATCTTCTGTAAGTTTTCGAGCATTTTGTTTAGCTGTGATTTAGCGCAGCTAGAAGGCCGTGTGGTGTTTTTCTGTTCTTGTTATCGTTTCACGTTTATCTCGTCGGTTTCTCTCGAACCGCACGGAAACAGCGATCTGTGTCAACACCTGCTTGATTACAACACAAATATAGTTGAGGGAAGACAAACACAGCCTCTCCTAATAGATCTCAGGTTGCCCCGAGTGTGGTAACCGTAGGATGGTGAAGAATCGGGTGTGTTGAGATTTGAAGGGAACCCGGCCAAGGCTAACTCGAGCAGGTGATCCTGACACCGGCTCGATGCTGCGATCCGACCTGAGCAGAGGAGGCGGCGGAGTTTCACACGATCGGTCCATCGCAGAGGTCAAGCTCAGGCATCTCACTATATACATATACAATGGTAACAGTATGTTCCCATTACCAGCTCAGGGAGGTGTGAAAGGACAGCGAGAGGAGGAGGAGGAGGAGGAGGAGGACGCACATGTCAGTCAGCGGATACTATTTGGTGAACAAGAGTTTCCTTTTCCCAGAATCTGTAGTTTTCTGGTACATCAAAGACATCCAGCAGCAGCGGTTCTGTTGGCTCCACATCAGCTGCAGCTGTAAAGAACCGGCCGAGCGCTCGGTCCCGCACGGAAACTTACGAAGCTCTCCGCGAAGTGTACGGCTCTGCACAAGTGTGACAATGATCCCCTCTTTCACTCCGCTTTTTACAAGAATTCATAAATTATCAGTCACACTCTGACCTTTCTTTTCCAGTTTCCATATTAGTTTGGAATGAGTCGCTGGCACTGGAAAATTAGTGTTATGAAGACGTTTGACATGTTTCTACACAGATTTCAGAGACACTAGATGAAGTAGAAAAGAAAGTGAACAAAGCTCAGAGCATGGCCAATGTTTTGTCTCCTTTTTTATTCTTTTGGGGAAAAATTGCAGAACAAATGGTACCTCATTAAAAAAAAAAAGAAAAACCCCTTCTGAGATATTACACAATATGTGCTAATCTGGCCTTTCTTCCCGCAGCTATTTCACCCCTGAGGGTCAGTCTTTATATTCTTAAGATGTTTTGTTCCGCCGTTATGTAATCTGAAATCTCTGTCTGACTTGAACATGTAAACCCCAGAGGATCACCGTATATGTCAAACGGTTCTGACAGAGGTCGTATTGTCGCGGCCACATGTTTGCCCCGTTGTGTAGCGTCGTTGTGTGTCTCTCTCTCTCTGTGCAGGACCACGACTACCTCAACAGCAGGAGAAGGGGGATGTCCAAGAGACTGACCAGGGACCTCCCACTTGTCAAGCTTCTTAACATTTCCATCACCCTGTCCCCTTTCCTGGGCGTGGACACCACGCAGTTCCACACCTCCCTCGTCGACGGCACCGAGGCCTACTGGCTCAGCCTCCCCTCGGCCTCCCAGGGACAGCTGGTGAGACACGAGACGAGCGCGCTGTCATCCTGTAGAGGAGGGGTGTCCAATCCTGGTCCTCGAGGGCCACAATCCTGCAAGTTTTAGATGTTTCCCTCTTCCAACACACCTGATTAAAATGATCAGGATGGCTATCAGGCTTCTGCAGAGCTTGATGATGAGCTGATCATTTGAATCAGGTGTGTTGGAAGAAGGAAACATCTAAAACATGCAGGATTGCGGCCCTCGAGGACCAGGATTCGACACCCCTGCTGTAGAGCACTCGGCTGTCTGCGTCCACAGTCCTCTGAGCGTTCTACCTGACGTCTCTCTGTTTTCATATTATGGTCCAGCATTGCCCTCCTTCCTCACTATTATTATTATTTTAAATATAAGCATCATCTCATGTGTCCATAACGTTGAACTTTCCTCAACTTACCAGAACGCTCTACTTAGTTAAAAAGGAAACCAGACACAGAGATTTTTTTTTAAAAGTGGGAAACTTTCCATCTGCTCTGGAGGCCGTCTCTCCGCTCACCGCTTCCACTTTGATAAAAAGCAGAGCAGCTTGAACATGACCTAATCTAGAAAATCTATAACTGCAGCAGCAGAGCCTCTGTTGTTATTAATGAGTTCATTACCCAGAGAGACGACAATAGCAGCTGTTTAAACGGACCTCTCCTTGCATCCCGTAGATCCCTGTGATGAGTCAGTGGCGAGGAAAGTTCTGTGTCAAGCTGAACATCACAAACCCGGGAGCGGTGAGCTGGTTCCTGGACAGGGTGGGATCCCTGCAGGCCCACTTAGGAATGGAGTACGTCATGCTGGAGGGCGGTGAGGGGAATCTGTTCGAGGAGCAGGCCCTGCGGCCTCCGCAGGTTCTGGGTGGAGACAAGTACATCACCCACCTGGCTGATGTGGCCACCAGGATCGGAGACTCCACCATCATGACAGCAGGGACCCGGTAACAGCCCTCCAGCTCCACGTCTTTGTTGCATCAGCTTCCATCAGCTGATGTCTGCTTTTCTTTTTCAGGCTTTCTTATGTTTACCAGGTTTTGTTTTGTGCCTCAGGTCGAGCCACAAGCCGCTGTTTGTGAGGATGACCCCCCTGCAGTCCGACTGGAGCCCGATGGGCCTGAGGGCCGTCATTCCCTCCCTGCTGCACCACACTCTGCTGGGATACAACTTCCTCATTCCTGATGCAGTAGGTAATACCACAGCCGACGGGTCACTCCTCTCACCTCCAACAGTGTGGTCATGTTCTGACTTTACATAGAAACTTCTCACAAAAAAAAAAAAAAAAAAAACGACCGAGAACTTCTGGTTTCTGGCACAAAAATCTCGTGTATTCCTGTAATATTCCAAATAGTTGTGAAGGTGAATCAGACGGACAGCTGAGAGAAAACGATGAGCTTTGAAGTGAAGGAATCTGGGAGCCGTCAGCGGCACAGACGTGAAACATTGTCAGCCGTTAATTCTGCGCTTGTACATCCTGTCCACTGCTGTTGCTCGGTGTAGAGATGTTGTTTTCTTGTGTGTTGAATAATTATTTTCCTCTTCAGCATGTTGTTGATGGAGCCTCAACACGCTGATTAATAAAAGTCAGACACAAAGCAGGACACAGTGTCAAAAAATAGAAAAATGCCAAAACATATAAAAGGCCTGTAAATTATATGCAGCATTTTTTTAATGTAGTCGTGCAGTTTTTAGCTTTTTTAAATAGTTTTTTTTCAACAGTTTGTTGTTATTTTACAGATCAGAATCAGAATCAGATTTATTGCCACATACAGTTTACACAATATGAGGAATTTGTTCTGGTGGGGTTGGTGCAACAATACAATAATAAATATAGAGTAAACAATAAATATAGAGTAAAATAAAGCAAATTAAAAATAAAAATATCTGTAATAGTGCAAAGCAGAATCAAAAAAAAATGTTGTGGAGTGAAGAATTAAAGTTAAATAAGAACCATCAAACTGCAGTATTGTCCCTGTTTTGTCAAATTAAAGATAATAACGAGTAAAATTACAGGGAAAAAAAGTATTTTTTAGTATTTGTTAACCCCTAAACAAAATGTCCTAAACAGTGTGTAAAATTACAGTTTTCCTGTTTTAAAATCAGGTAAAATTTTCAACATTATTTTCAAATTTTTTACCATTTTCAATATTATAACATCCTATATTGTTTTTGTATTTATTTTTTTATTTGTTTTTTTTTTTTTTTTTTATTTTTTTATTTGTTTCTTGCATCCTTTCTGCTGAATTTTCTTTTTTGGTTTGTTTTTAATCTCTTTGCAGTGTGGAAATGGGGACAAATGCTGAACAGATTCAGATTCAAATTTGCTTTATTGTCATTGCAACAAGTACAATGACAAGTAAGGTGGAGGCCCTTCAGTGCAAGAAATATAAAAGCTTTGCAAATAACTATGTACAACACAATATATAAAAAATAGACATATATATATAAAAAAAACTTTATATATAAAGATGAAATTAAATAATAAGCACAAGAAGAACACAGAGCCGCTGCGTCTACACGCGCCGCCATCTTGGATCAATAAATAAATAAATAGAGAATCTCGTCTTCATTTGCAGCCTTTTCAGGCAGAATTAAAGAATTTTTCTAGTTTTTCGTCACTGGTACAACCGCTGAGCTGTTTTATGGATTTTCTATTTAAAGACTCGCTTCTCCAAAGTCACACAGTCGATACGATTCTTGTATATTTTAATCCTTCACTTTCATTCGTCTCTCCGTCTCCCTACAGGTGGTTCTCTATCTGGAGACCTGGTGACAGATGAGGAGCTGTTCATTCGTTGGCTGGAGATCGCAGCCTTCCTCCCCGTCATCAGCTTCCACACGCCGCCGTGGGTCTGCGGAGAGGACCAGGTACGCAACCAGAAACCCAACATCACATTACCGTCACGGCCGAGTCGTCCACGCTACAAGCTGCAGGTTCACATTCTTCTCCAGACGTTTCACTTGTGGAGATTTGGAGATCAAGTGCAGTGAGGTGTGAACGCTGCCAATTAGATGTTCTAGAAGGGAGGAGATTATCCTTTCCTTCTGCTTATGGGGAAAAAACAGGCACAGAGAAGTAGTTTATTGACCCAGCAGCCTCCCGTCGGTTTCGAGGGTCAGCGGCGAGAAGTTCCCACCGACGTTTTTTTACCAGCGAGGACTGCTTTCAAAACTCCGACCTGACTGGCAGGAGAGGCAGAAGTTGTCCTTCTCTGCTGGAAATCAGGAATGTGCTTTCCACCGTACGCAGCAGGAAAACAAGACCGACCGCTGACATGTATCGATACTGTTGACGATGTGGTACCAGAGCTCAGGTTCCTGAACAGTTTCTGAGAAGATCCTTTTTTTCTTGTTTTTGTTTCCTCCTCCTCCTCTCCGCTGCCCTTCCCGCCTTTCCTCATCTCATTCACCTGTGGTTAAGAGTCCATCTGTTCCGAATTACAATCCCTATTCTAGATTTATGGCTCACTCTCTCTCTCTCTCTCTTGGGCCACTTCAGCAGGAATGATAATGAATTTGAGGACAAGTCTTGGAAAAATACTTTATTGTAGCAATTAAGATTTCCATGAGTAATTGACAAGTGTGACCGAGTGGGAGTGATCGACTGGACTTTTTTTTTTTTTTTCCGCTCGGAGACGACGAAGGCAGCGAAACGTATTGGTTGTGACTTGCGTTGCGTGACAAAGATAAAAATAGGTCTTTTTGGACAGCTAGACGTTCGACAGCGGCAATGTTTTCCATTTTGGTCTCTCGCACGGCCTTCAACTTATAAACCCAGATGAAGTGAGACTGAGGAGACGCTTTAGCGGAGAACAAACTGCCGCGCCGCACATGATGAATGACTCTTTTACGGGCGTTTCACTGGAAGTTTAAATGCGGTGCACCTTTATTTCCAGAACGTGTGAGACTTCAGTCAGTCATAGACAGGTCACAGCAGCCACCGCGCTGGAATCAAATAGCAATAAAAACCCCCCAAACCCACACACATGCCTGGCTTCTCAATTAGAGAAGGATCCACTCAAAGCCTGGCTCCCGTTCAAGCTCATTCCTACAAATGTTCTCAATCCCAACTCATAAAAAAATACATTTTTTATAGATGCGGTCGAGATTTGTTTTTGTCATGGGACGCTGAGGAGGATGTGACCCTTCTAGGAATGCCGAGCGAGTTTGGCCACAGGGAGACAGGAGAAAGACTTGGACAGTGCCGAAGCCACTGAGTCAACAATGGGCTGCTCTCAAGCTCCGTCTGTGTGAGGAGATGGCACAAATGTCCTTAGCAGACCTCGCTGTCAATATTATTCTTGTCTTGAGATCCTTGTGGCAGATGATTTAGTTTGGGGAAAAAAAATTTTTTTCATTGGTTTCAGTTTCTCCAGATTTCTTGAAAATATATCTGGCTCGGTTCTGAGTGAATACGCAGGAACAAAAAGGCAGACGATGATCCGTCTTCATGCGAATCCTGACTGTTTCCTCTCAACTCGCCACCCGTAGGTGCTAAACCTAACTCGGACCTACATCGCGAGGCACCAGAGGGACGTGGTACCGCTGATAGAAAAGTATGCGGAGGAGTGGCAGATGACGGGAAACCCCATCTACCGGCCGATGTGGTGGCTCAGCCCCAGTGACCCCGTGACCTTCACCATCGATGACCAGTTCCTCATCGGAGACGAGGTGACTTAATGGCGTTCTGATGGGGAGGGGATTGGGTTCCTTCCGTCAGCATCCGATACGCTTGGCAGAATCAACCTCGGCTGTAACTCGATGTCTCGCTAAGTGTACGATCTCCCTGACGTTTGAGATTGTTTCATCTTATTTCTTCTATTCAGGTCCTGGTGGCACCGGTGGTGGAGAAGGGCGCCGTGCAGCGGGATATTTATTTACCTGACGGGGGTTTCCAGTGGCAGGACAGCCAGAACGCGCAGGTGTTCGACGGGGGGACGTTTCTACAGGATTACCCCGTGCCTTTGGAGGAGGTGGCAGTTTTCTTACGGAGAAGCTGAGTCACGTGACTGATCCACGGAGTCACGTGACTGATCCACGGAGTCACATGACTGATCCACGGAGTCACATGACTGATCCTGTTACTGTTTGGAATCAAATTCTTTAAAAAAAACAAACAAAAACAAACTTGTGCTGTTCTCAAGTTGCACTTTTCCACTAAAGACCATTGAACCCGTCTCAAGGTTCTGCTTTGAGACGACATGTAGAAAGATGTTTTTTTTTATACTTGCACTTTACAGTTCAAATTTTGTTTTTGTTATTTTACCTTTTGTGACATTTTCTTCTTCCTTTTTTTCTAAAAAAAAAAACGAACAAAAAAAAAGTTAATCGGTGGTTTTACCTCTTGGCTGATTTGTTTCCGGACTTTTTCATCCGTTCTGCTTTTTTTTTTTGTATAGTTCCGGAGAAATCTGTGTGTTTACATGCTGCATTTCTACAGTCTTTAAGTTTTTTTTAGTCGCTGCTGGCTCTCTTGATAAGGAGGAACAAAGCAAGCCTCTTGTTTGCTTACAAGAATCTGAATCTCTCAAGAAGACCAAATGAAGATATAGAAAGACGGAGGAAGATGACTGAAAGGGCTTTTTTTTTTTTTCTTTTCTCGAGGAAAATGCTTACTGGGAGGAAATTAGATCACAGAAAGCTGCGTATGGAGACGGACGCAGCGTCCTGCTCACTCATTGGAAAGGCTTCTACTTGAACTCATCAGGCCGGCGGGCTGATGTTTTTATGAATGTACCTCAAGTTATGGATCCTCACTGCGTTACGAAGTCATCTGACACGACAACAACCCACCACCCCATCGCACATACTCTCAGACTAGTTGATCAACATACCACTGTCGGACACGTCTGAATGTCCCTTAGTACTGTACACCGGACGAACTTGAGGCCAAGTCACTGTCGTTGTAACTTTGCATATATTTGAATTTAGACTAGATTTGACCTTCTTACTAACCTGCTGTAGCGAAGGCTTATACATGGGTGGCTCTTCTTTTTGATTAATTACTAAATGACTAATGATGTGTTGATGTGCTCTTTGGTGAGACATTTTAAAGAAAGCCTTGCTGGCGGAAAAGAGATTTTAAACGAACCACGTGACATTCGGGGAAATAAGCTTATTCAGAAGCTACTACAAGCAGCCGGTTAGCTGACATGGGAAACCAGCTAGATTGGCCCACAGCTAGTAAATATATTCTACAACTCATTATTTATTTCTCATTCACTTAAATGTTGGAGTCTGTGACTCTGGTAAACGACTGTTGACGTTTAGCGCTTAGCATTTTTAGCTATTTTTTAACCATCGATTGAGACGTTATCAGCCCATTAAATGGCCGATTATCAGCGCGTCTTATTCCCTCTATCTGCTCAGTAAGCTCATTATGATGCATTCAGGTCATTAATAAACCAGCATCTTGTAGTTGTGTGAATACGTACATGCGCTGGACAAAATGGAGCTCAGTGACATTTGGTGAACAAGGTGATCCATGAATTAAACCGAGACTGAATAGAACCAAATATCAGAAGAAAAATGATGGACGACAGCCAGAAAATGAGACTTTGTTTATGGTCTGAGATGGGACTCAATCTCAAGTCTCGTGGGTGACTCATGCCTCCTCCATCCTTTCCAAACACTAAATCAGACTTTGTTCCTCCGTATATGTATAAACAGGCTACCGAGTTTCCCCAAAGGTGGCGTCGGTCCTAACCTGCCCATATGTGAGGGAATGATGTGTGCTGATAACGTCTATTGAACAGAGTCACAACAGCCAAACTGGATCCCATTGGCCCCTTTTCCCCTTTTCCTGTGTACAATTACAAATGTGCTCAAACCTGAGCCACATCAATCTATGCGGGAAACAAACAAACAAATAGCCGACCAACCAACCGTGAGGACAGATTTGCTGAATTTGGCACCAAGTGGACCGAATTAAAATCACGTTCATTAATCTGTGCGGAAATACGGAAGCCGAAAGCGGTCATGGCCGCACATTTTTTAAAACACCGTTTTCCCGAGATAACGAGAAAATTATCCCGTTGACAGTTTCGGCTGTCACTTCAGCCTTCATCAAAAGTTGTCGGACTTCCTGGTGTGACGTATCTTATACAAACAGCTGACCGGGAACTCCAACATGACGTGTCATGAGAACAGCTGACCGGGCACAACAACTTACAATGAAGCGCTCGTGCCCGGTCTCGTCTGTCCTCCGGCCCCCCGCTGGTGACTGAGGATGGACGTGCGAGGTCCCACACACCTGGGATTCCATCCTGGACCGGGCACGAGCGGGCAAACACAAACACCAATTATCTCGTTTTCACAAGAAAACGATTCTTGTTATCTCGAGATAACGAGAAAATTAACTCGTTATCTTGAGAAAACGGCGAAAAGAAAGAACAGTAGCGGAAAACGACCGCTCTCGGCTTCCGTAGTGGAAACCCAAAGGTAAAACCAAGTTGCATTGTGTTACAGACTGGACTATTACCCTAACCGTCCCGTTTCCCATTTTCATGCTAAGCTAACCGTCTCCTGCTTGTAGACTTCACTATGAGCAAAAAAGCAAATAATCTTATTTCCCCAAATGCTGAACCAAGCATCCATAAATCCAGTGCTCTCTTATGTAGGCGATGAAAAAGAAAAACAGCCAGAAACTGTCATGGTTAAACTCACCTGATGAGTATTTCTGCCCTCATGTGTGCCTCTACGTAGACGACTGCTCGGACTATCTGTGTAAATACACCCACTTCCATTGTTTTAGTCGTTTTGCTTGTAACAAAAAGATGTTGTTTGAACTCCTCACTTAATGCTCTCAGCGAATGAGATTTTCTTTTGTGATTTATATTCAGAATCAGCCCATGAAGAAATGTAACCTTTACACCGCGTCTCCTCCATCCGTTAGTTCTTTGTCAGTGCTTATCTTTTACTGATTTCTTCTTCACAAGATCATCTTAAACCGGCCAGCAGTGATGATACAGACTGGGGGGAAAACTTAGCGACCGTTCTGTTAACCGCTCAGCTCACTTTGATCTAACAAGTTTACTGTATCGACTCAAACGCTCAGGTCTAACCAAGCTTATCGGATCACCAAATGTCTTAGTGCAACGCGGTACGTTGCGAAACACATTGACGTCTTAATCTCTCTCCCCCCCCGGAGCAGAATGTACAACGGACAAACTGTGACTTCCCACAGCCCTTCGCGTGAGGAGCTTTTTCTAGTTCCCCGTTTTAATGCTTTTTTGTGGAATGCTGTGGTATGTTCACTTATGAGTTGCAAGAAAAAAAAGCTTTGATGTGTTTTATTCCTTCCCTCGACAGACATGTGCCTTAACGCGCCACTCTTAAATCCGGACGACGTGAGCGTCTGGATTATTGCAGAATCAGCAATGTACATATTACGATGACTGTGCCATTACAAGTGTTTTTTTTTTTTGTTTTTTTTTCTCTCTTCTGTAAATCAGAGAACGTAGAACGACAAAGTTGCAATAAAGTTTACATTTTCTTACTTCACTTCCTCAACTCGTTAAGTTCACGCCTTTTTCACAACACGACGGGGCAGCAGGGTGGGCAATTAAGCGGGGAGGCCACAATTAAGATGCGAGGTTTTAATGATGTTTGCTGCACAGCGTTTAGTTCAAAGCTCTTGGCGTGTTTTGTTTTCTGAGTTGGCTGTCTTTCTGTAATATGGGTCTTGTGTTTGACTGGTGATGCAGCGGTGAC
This sequence comes from Stegastes partitus, assembly GCF_000690725.1. Lineage (NCBI taxonomy): Eukaryota > Metazoa > Chordata > Actinopteri > Pomacentridae > Stegastes > Stegastes partitus. Next base: position 206,967 of record NW_007578632.1, read on the forward strand.
CACAGGCTGTACATAACAATGGATCGTCACCCGTAGGGTTCCTGAAAAGGAGTTCTGAAGCACAGCGATGGTGTCACCATTTTGGTAGCGCCAAACTCCTCCTAATTCCTGACTAATTGAAAATGAACGAGGTGGAGTAGGAGGTGGTGACCAGTTGGCCTGCTCACAATTAGGCATCATTTTGAGCCTTAATAAAGTTTAAATGAGTGAGCTGTATGAAAATTCACCCCCATACAGCTGATGTGACAAAAAATTAACTATAGAGACCAGAACAGGTTTTGTACCAGACTGTAAACATGTTTCTCTTTGTTGTAAAGTTGTGCATTTATTTTTTTGGACACAGGAAAGTGGGGAAGAAGAATGGGGGAAGGACTTGTAGCAAAGGGCCATGAGTGGGATTCGAAGCCATGAGCGCTGCATCGGGGACTCCAGCCCCTGTACATGGGGCACCAGGTCAACCAGGTGAGCTACAGCGGAGGCCCTAAAGTAGTGCATTATAACATGGGGGTTCATGGGGACTGGCGACCTGTCTTTGCCCTGTATCAGCTGGGCTAGGCACCCCGCAATCGTAGTGAGGGGCAAGTGGTTCAGTTCAATTCATCCATCCATCATCTATACACCGCTTAATCATCACTAGGGTCGTGAGGGCTGGAGTCTATCCCAGCTGACTCAGGGTGAAGGCAGGTTCACCTGGACAGGTAACCAGTCTATCACAGGGCTACACTTGGAGATGCTGCGCCCCTCACTGGGACGCGAACCGTCGACATTCTTGCTGCGAGGCAACAGTGCTGATCAACTGCGTCACCTTGCAGCCCCAGTTCAATTCAATTCAATTTTATTTGTATCGCGCAGTTTACAACATGTGATGACACAGCACTTAACATGGTAAGGTAAAGACCATAGAAATTTAACAGATAACCCAACAATCCAAAGCAGCCTTTGGACTTCCTTTGAGCACGCGGTTGGCAACAGTGGGAAAGAACCAAAAAAAAACCTCCGGCAGAACCAGGCTCAGGGAGGACGACCATCTGCCTCGACCGGTTGGGTGAAAGTGGGGATGAGGATAGTGGATGGATGGTGGTGTGTAGATGATGGATGGATGGATGGATGGATGGGTTCATGGGTTCATGGGGACTGAGTGGCCAACTGAGGAACTGCAGTTTAGGGGTTTCCGGATGTTGCCACCGTATGGAAACCTGCCTGCACGGTTTCCCCCCAAAGTACCACAAACGACCCTAAACTATGCAAAAACGAATAAACGAAGATCCAGAATGTTTGTGAATTACTTCTGCTTAACTCGTGATATTTGTTGTATCCATGTAGACATCTGGCTGCATGCGTGTGGTCCAGGCTCTTATCATTAACACTTCGCCCTCCTCCTTCTTTCTGCTCACGCCAGAACCTCGGCCCGTATCAGCGTGCTGACGACCAACATCTGCACTAATTCCTCTTAAACCTAATAAAAGCTATTTATAGCTGAGGTGAGCACGCGGCGCGAGAGATTCTCAGGGGAATCACATTCGGGCTCAACCTACACCGAGCTTCTCGTCCTTACCTTCCTGGCCGGGTGCCACCTCGGGGCCACGGTCGCTGCTCCTTTAGTGCAGACAGGTGCAGCTGGCCGCAGACACGCAGGGTCCCTCCACGCCGGCCATGGAGCTCGCCCTCTCCGTTTACACCCTCGCCTTAATCACTTAGATTCATATGGCACTTCTTAAAATCTGGACGCAGTTCTCAGCCAGATGAAATTCGTAAGACATACTAGTGTGGCTCCGCGCTTTGTGAGGTGATGAAGTTACAGTGTCAGAGGACTCTTCTTCAGGGGCGAGCGTCGGGTGATTTTGTGCGCAAAACCTTAAACGACCTTTAATAACTTGTCATGCTTTGTTGTTTTCTTCTTCTCGATGTGTGCGTACAATAAATCCGTATGTTTGATATTGATTTTTCCTTCCGAGCGCTCAAACTCCCTCTGTCAGCTCCACTTAGACGCTAATTCGCGGCACAATAGCGCGGCTCCTTCCAGAAATCTTGCGGTCAAAGACATCCGCCCTTAAACTAACATTTAGCAGCGGGACGGACTGGGGCCAAATGACTTTTTTTTTTTTTTCTTCCTCATTCGCTGAATCAACATGTAACATTCAACCCAATTAGTTTCGGGCATAACAGAGCCTTACGTAAGTTGTCCAGCAGTGCAGGAAAAACAAATTGTCCTGCCAAAACCCAAATCAAGAATGACACGAATGATCTGCATACAGTAGCAACAATTAGAACGATGTTATTCTTTGCTGTTGGCGACTACCAGCGATCACCGGCAGACAAAATGGAATCATCCCGACTCCTGCGTGCACGGACGGCATATAAAACAGGATCGGCAACGCCGGCTTCCCCCCTCTTTTCTTTGAGGGTGTTGTGGAGCAAGTGGCACATGAATTAAACTGGTGACAAGCAGAGGCCGCAGATCTCTCCCAAAGTCTACTTTTAGAAAGTGCAAGTCAAGGTTTTAGGTTTCAGTGTCTGCTCTTGAGTGAATGGGTTTTCCAGCTTGCCAATTAGGTGTACAATTTAAAAGCTTGTTGTCCAAAAGCCAGCGGTGGAAGCTTCGTGGATTTGTCATCGTTGGCCTGAGCGTCTTCAAGAACCCCCCACCCCTCCTCGCCTTTGTTTGAAAGGCTAATCAGGTGTCCGTTAATGTGCAGAAAGCCCGGACACGCTTCAGGCTTTTGATGAAAGCATTAAGAAAATAAACATATACAAAGATCAGGCTGGGAAATCGATCCTTTCCCTCATGTGGCCGAGCTGCAGGTTCCCAGAGTAGACGAGGGGCGAGCAAGGCCTCAGGAATGTGGTCTTGAAATGCTAGCCTGCTATCGGAAGCCCGGGGTGGGGGTGACATCAGGGGGAGGGCGTACCATTGTGGAGGTGTGTGGGTGAGAGAGAGAGACGGAGCTGGAGATAAGGTCGGCGCACAGGAGCTCCAGGGAAGACGGTCACATGTAATCACTTCCTGCCTCTTTCCCTCTTTGGAAATCTGTCACCTCGCCATGCCTTTAAATGTCTTCCGTTTAATTTAAGTTAATCACTGAATGCACCCCGAACGGCCCGAGTGGACGGACTTATTAATACCCCCTCCGAGAGGCGGAACTGGCTCCTCCATTTGAGCCGAAGCACCTGTCCAGATGGAAGGCTAATGCCATCACCACGCTTCCCTTTGATTAAGTAAACACTGAGCTAAGGAAGGAAAGATCTCATTTTCACACCAGACCAGTTTCAAGAGGTTTACAAATTGTCAGAACTAAAAAAAGCCGATAAACATAGCTGCGATCACACGATAGCCCCGGGACGCCGACGAGGGTCGAGCGCCCAGAGCAAAACGCAAACAAGGGATAAAGCGCCATCGGGGTGCAAAGTGCGAGACGTTTGTGCTTTATGGAGATTCTTAATTTCACCAGACTGATGGTTGAAAACTCCCACTGCAGAGATACGCATCGGTTTAATTCCCCAAATTAAAGCTGCTGTTTGCAGAAAATCTATCAGAAAAAAAAAAAACATGCTAAAAAATGGTGGAATACTGTAACGTTCCAAAAGACGACAGCAAATACCTGTAAAATAACAATAATTTTACTCGTTTACTTGTTGATTTTACGATTAAATATTTATTTAAAAATGTTTAATTTTTTCCCCCATATCTTTAACTTTGCATTATCAATGGGTCAAATTATAATTTGTCCAAAAAAATCAGATTTATGACCGACAACCTTCGAGAAACTGACGACTTTCCCGTTAGGCTCTGTGGTACTTTTTTTCTAGTGGTAGCGGTAACTGCAAGCATGCTAACATGCTAAGCTAAGCTAGCAGGACCGTCAATGCAAGAAGATGGAATATTAGCATTGTAATTGTAATATGGAATTAAAAAACAACGGTTTACTTACAGGGTGGCGCAGTTGGTAGCACTGTTGCCTCGCAGCAAGAAGGTCGCCAGTTCGC
>NW_007578632.1:212758-233102 GCF_000690725.1 Stegastes partitus
TTCAAATTTATCTAAAAGTTCAATCTGTACATTTTAATGTAAACAGTCAACACTATAGCTGGTGGTGAATAAAACACGTTTCTAAATATTCCAAGCGATAAAAAGAACACACGGTAAATAAGAGGTGACGAACACGGAGGTGACGCAGCTGTATGACATTCACTTTATTGTTAAAACTTGGTTTGGTATATCAGCTGCTTGTCTTTTTTTTGTTTGTTTTTTTTACACATCTTTAAATTAAAGGCAAACATATACAGCTTCATCTTCAAAAACAAATAAAACAACATGCAGCAGTGTAAACATGAGGTCTACCGAGATAAAAAGTCATACAACTACAACGTACTGGCAGAGAAGTCTGTGAAAACAAAACTGTCAAGTCCAAAGGAAACAAAAAAAAAAAAAGAAAGAAGAAGAGAGAAGAAGGAAGCATCTTTTGTCCGTTTTAAATTAGCAAAGCTTTAACGTAGTGCGTATTATTCAACCACATTCAGCCGGTAAATATGCAACGCTGTGTGTGAATAAATCGGTTAAAATCCAGAGAAAAAATAAATATGATGACAACATATACATTAAAAAAAAAAAGCATTCCTACGCATGACCACCACTCGATAACCGCCCTTCTTACCTACAAGAGAAACAATGATTTCTTTATTTTTTTTTCGTACTGTACTGGTGAGACCAACAACCCACGATACGGCACCTCATCTTGACTAGGCAACGACAGCTGCAACACCACTTCGCTGTGACCGGCAACCCGACAGGCTGCTCACAAATGTTTACAATTCATCTCGATGTGACACAAAGGCTACCAAGGTAGTTATGAACACGTTAGTTTGAACTATAGGGCCAGTCATGGAGTGCACAACAGCGCTTACGTAGCTATATTTATTTTTTTTGTATTATTATTTTTTTAATTCAACAAACAGAAAACACACTACTACCCCAGACACACACCCCGTCCAGCCAGTCGTCACGTCCACGGCAAACGTCATGCTAACAACCCACCAGCTCATTGGGGTCACATGGCATTGTTACTGCATTTCAACTTCGTCTACTGTTGCACATGTACATGCCAGCATAAGCGCTAATTTTTTCAATGCTGCAGCCAGCACCCTACGATACCAGGCCAAGTTAGCGAAAACCTGAGTATGAAAACGACACACACACACACACACACACAGGCACACACACATCTGTCATCTGCCTTCGTCGCTACATCGTAAAATCATAGCAGCTAAAAATTGAACAAACACGACGCCGGCTGTGCACTTGAATCAGAAAGGCAATGGAGATCCTTTGATTGGACAGTAGCAAACGACTCCCCGACGCAGGGTCGCCTTTCAAATCGAAGCTGGATATTTATCATTCTTGGTTGTTACACACAAACTGTCTTCAAGTGTAAGTTTTACGGGATGCAGCTCGGCAGCCGACAGAATCCATGTGAAATCAACGGACACTCTGCAACATGCAATTCGTCGATAATATTTAACATCAAGTTTGCTGCTTTGCTCAGTTACATGTGACTCTGGAGCTGCGGTCGGAGGCGATAAAGGATGAGGACAGAACCTAACAAAGTAAAAATATTGCACCATCTCACAACTTAAAACATGATTCAAATATCAGATGATGCTACTGAACAAACCTTCAGCTGAAATGTCTTCCACTGTGCTGACACACACTTGATCCCAAACCCTTTCCTCCCTTTCTGCCCTTTTTTTTTTTGTGTTGTTTTTGTTTTTTTTACATTAGTGGGTCACTAAGGCACCGATGCATACAGTCCTGTGAATAAAAACTTTGATCTGTGCACTACCTGTAACCAACACCACCGGACTCTCGCCTTGCCTAAACATACAGTACACGTAAGCGCCTGACAAACGTATCGACAGCAATGTTTCCAAACACCTTTCAATCATTCTTATTTCTGTAACATCAATTAACTTAAAAATAAAACCCCAAAATCCAACGGTTGATTCTGTACAAGCTTCAGGAAGAATATATGCTTTACTAAAACAGTTTCTTATGTTTATCCACCAATAAGCAGGACCATCACTTGTCTTTCTTGTCGAGCTGGAAGAGATCCAGAATGTCCAACATGGACTGTCTGATGTTGCCGCCAAAACGATGGGAGTCCTGATAGAAAGCAAAAAGAAGGATTTGCAGACAGATTCTTAATGGAAAAAGAGGAATTAGAATTAGCTGTAAAAAAGGAAAAACTTACAGTTTCTGGACTTGAGTGTTTGCTGGAGATGTGGAAGTTGATGAGGTTCTCCCCAACGATGATGTAGGAGACACCATAACCATCATCAGCCACCTGTAGACAGAGAAAGAGACAAAAGTTCAAGCTCACCAGCAGCCTCAACTTTACCCATCCATCCATCATCTATACACAACTTAATCCTCACTAGGGGGGCTGGAGTCTATCCCAGCTGACTCAGGGTGAAGGCAGGTTCACCTGGACAGGTAACCAGTCTATCACAGGGCTACACTTAGAGACAGACAACCAAGCACACTCACATTCACACCTACGGACAATTTATCACCAATTAACCTCAACATGTTTTTGGACTGTGTGGGAGGAAGCCGGAGAACCCGGAGAGAACCCATGCTACACGAGGAGAACATGGAGACTCCACGCAGAAAGATCCCGGGTGTCCTCACCGGGACACGAACCGGCGACCTTCTAGCTAACCATCGAGCTCCCATGCTTCAAAAAGTATTTTCTAAAGTGTGAGTTTTCTGATATGTACATACAGATGGTTTAAAGACGAAGAAGAAGATGAAACAAATATTCGACTGACGCAGAAAACATTTAATGATTTTACTTTCACTGGTTGCAGGACGGCTGCACCGCAAAGTTAATATCAAAGCTGATGGATGACTTACTGGACCGAATCCACCTCCGGAGGACACGTATTCTGGGTGTCTGACCAGGTCGAACAGCTCGACCTGCTGCAGAGGAGTCTGGCTGGTGGACAGCCTCCACGGCTCAGACAGGACCTAAACATTAAAGGTTACACACGGTCAATGCAAACACATCCTATGTCCCAGTTATGCTTGTTTATAACTCGATGCATTTTGTTGTTTTCATCTTTGTATCAGCAAGTAAGCAGATGTCACTTATTGTAAATAAAGAACAAAACACCGTGCTGCTTCATATTGCGTATCACATGAGTGAACGGGATTTACGAGAGTCATTTTGACAGCTTTAAGAGCGCCGGTTCCGCAGCAAGTTGCCACAATACCTCCTTCAGGAAGGCTGAGTCCTCTCCCAGATATTTGGACACCACGTAGAGGCAGAAGAGGTGGCGGTCGATGCCGTCTCCGGTCATTGCCAAGCGATACATGTTTTGGTGTTTCTCTGCCGCCTGTTTGAGCAGCTTGAGACGCTCCTCTCTCTGCGTTCATTGGAAAGAAATAAACAAGACGAACGTGACCAACGGTTGAGGAGCTAGATCTGGAGTGATACTCGTTTAAGAGGCGCGACACGTTGCTGGGATTCAAGACTCACGGTTTCATCTCTGATCATGGCGCGAACGAAGGCACAAGTCTCGATGGTGCAGGAGCGCACGGTTTCTGTTCGACCCTCACGGAACAAGCGGGTCATGGAGGCTTCGTAGGTCAGGCAGAACTTTCCTTTGTCCTGTTGAGAGGGAGTACAGGTCAGTACTAAAAAGAGAGACCTCAGGAGGTTCTTTTAGAAATGTGTAATGAGCAGTCAGAGAGAACAGCAGATTTTTCTTGGACTTTTTTGGTGCTTTTACACTTAAAATTATGTGAATAAATAACAGAAATACCACATTGAACCCAAACTTAGACCTTCATTACCAAAGGTCCAACATAAATGATTTGTCTGAAGCTAAATGTCAGTTAACAACAAGTGCAAATGCTACTGTTCTGCATTTTGCATAATCAAATAAACCGCTAAATTAATAAGAAAACTCCAGATAGAGCATGTTCAGATTTGTGAATTCATTGCCAGTGTTTGTCTTCACTAACATGTTGGCTGGCTGGTTGTGACTGCCCTCTGCTGGAACTTAAGGGGAATGAAAAGCATCAGTTTGTGCTGCAACCTCTCATGTTTTAAATATGAAAACAACATATCATTTAATAGCATTTTTGCAACATAAACCTTCACATGACAAACTACTCGGGTGACGGTATTTACTCTGTAATGGGCCAGCTGCAGGGCGATCTGGATGAAGGCATCAGGACTGGTGCGGCACTTCTTAATCAGCCCCTTTCCAAAGTCGCTGAAGGGGAAAATGTGACTGTCCACGTCATCTGCCAAAGTCCTGGCCACTGTCAGAGAGGCCTCGATGACCTCCTGGCACTGCAGGGAGAGATAAAGTTGTGTGTTTTACTCAGCAAATCTAGCCTGGCATGCGTTTTATTGAGAAAAAGTCAGACTAATCAATTCTAGATCAATCATTAGGCGAAAACCAGGTATTTCAGACGACACTTTTTAAAATACACAGTTTCCAGCAGGTTTAAATAAATAAACACATACACCGGTGCACATGGTTCCTGCTGCCAGCAGAGGGAGGCCAAGGTCTGAGAATATCAAACTGTGTGTGAGCCTTCCCGGCCGTCTTACCTCAGCAGGGATCTCCCACTGCAGCCTCTGAGGACCAGGCAGGTTGGGATGAGGGGCTCCACGGCAGTGACCGTCGTCATTATATCCCAGCTTCAGAGGGTCCATGGAGAGAACGTGCTGCAACAGAGTCCAGTTTCACCTTCAGTGACTTCATGTTTCTATTGTATGTGTCTTAAATTTCACTTCGCGCTGTGTTTGATTCTTAAACTGGCTGAATTTATTCTACATGTTTTGTTCATGCAACCAACAAGAGGTATGCTGTCAGACTAATTATTTGTAATGTTACGTGTCCACAGGGCTTCCCTCTGTTTGACACTAAGCGTACAACTACACAACGTCACAATAAATGATTGGCAGGTGTTCCTTAACATGAAGCTACAACTGCACAAACATGGGCTGCACCTGGTCGGACTCATGCCTCCCTAGTGGGCTGTCAGCTCCTGGGTTTCAAACCGGATCACCGTGGTGGCTTGTTTGAAATCTTTCTCTTACATTACAGTTCACTACAATGTGTTTTTGAAGACATGTGAGAAGAAAAGTTAACTGTGCAGTTGCTGAATCTGTTTTCACTTTAGATCCATTTCTGGGAGGTTCCTGAGGTGTTCAGTGGCAGCTGGACGCTCCTGATTTGCATAAAGTAGCCCAGATCTCAACTTTATGCAAATGAGGGTCAGGCAACGAGACATCTCATCTCTCAAAATGCAACGCGACACGACCAGAATGCACTGCATGGCTGCTCACACGGGCAACGAATGGGAAACTGTGGACATATCCCATAGCTCATATTCCTCATGATTTAGTTTGGCGCTGGTATAACACACAGATGTGAAATATATTCGCCACACTCACATACCTCCCACAGATGGCCAACAATTGGGGCATCTGCCCAGGAATGCTCCGCATTCAGTCCCATGGTGCCATTTTTGAACACGATCAGATTGAAGGACTTATCAAACCACCTGAAAGAAAGAATGAACACCTTCAGTGAGTTTATGCCACGCACTCATTGAACATCAGCAGTGAAATGTAAGCTTATGTGTCCCACCTGTCGTAGCATTTCCCATGGAGGAGGGACTTGGCGTAACTGTCCAGAGACTTGACTTGGTTGGCTTCGTCGTAGCGCTGCTCGGTGTCATCGAGGGTTACGACGAAGGCTGCCTTCTCGATGGCATCCAGAGAGAGCTTGTTCTTGCCACGGCAGAAGTACGTCTCACGGGCCTTTGCCCAAGGGGTCCTACAGAGGGAAAGAACACACACAAAAATCAGCTAACTGCACTGTAGACACATGTTCATGATAGTAAAACAGATTTAAAGAGCCCATGTTACGCACATTTACAGGTTCAGACTCGTACTTTTGACATCAACAAACATGCATTTATGCTCAGGAAGACTTTATTTTCCTCATACTGTACATTTCTATGTTCCTCTGATGAGGAAATATTGGCAAGGAAGTTCCTCATTGTTTATTTGAGGGCTTGTCCCGAGGAATGTGTCATACAAATGTGTTATACGATACTATAGATAAGCAACAATGAAAAATCTGGACTTCACACCGGGTGCATCAGGCAGGTAGGGAGCAGTGTTTTCTATCAGAGAGAGTAAATCCCTTTGGTTTGGACCGTTACGTTCACAATAAACCACACGGGAAACCCAAAAAGTCATAACACGGACTCTTTAAGATAAAAATAGAACTCAATGCAGTGAAAACAGTAACTGGAGACGAGCTCACTATCTGTTATTATTAAGTTGTTTCACATGTACCTCGGTGAGTTCATACAAGCAGCTCATCTTCAGTGCACATAAAGTTTCTTGCATTTTTTTGGTCAACGCCACACCCTTCACCACACCCAGTCAACCAGCCTGCATGCCCGGGCCAAGATCTTTAGCTCATTTCACTTTCAGTCAATAAACAACAAGACCTGACAGAACAGAACTGTAGCAAAAGAAAAACTGATTCCTGATCAAATATTGTAAAACTCTCAAATATTGACACAACTTTAACTTTGCCCTGATAACCTTTAGCACTGTATGCATTTAGCATACTAACAGCACAGAACTGTTCAGCTGAACCCAAACATCACTGACTCACCCTTTGGAACATGATGCAATAAACGTCCAGCTACAGACAGCGTTTCTTGTCATGTTACAGCACATACTGTAATCTGTTTGGCCTCATCAATACTCCTCTAATTCTGCGATGCCACTGACCTTTCCCCTGCAGTAAGCGCGGCGAGCTTCTCCTCTCCCGGCGAGGGCTCCGACGTGTCGGCCAAAATCCTCTCCATCTGCTGCTCTATCTCCCGTGGCAACAGCAGCCGGCCATCGTAGAACATCCACACCTTGTAGTAGCGGCCCTTGTGGTACACGGCTATGTGTTTGCTCTCGTTCATGTGCTGAAGGGTGTCTGGGGGAGACGGACCAAGGTGAGCAGGGAGGAAAAATAGGAAAACAAACAAGGTATTTGGACAAATGTTGGGGTTGGCATCAAGGAGAGTCTATCTATGTGTCTGTACATGTATCTTGGTGCAACGTCAAACTGCAATTGATGAATTAAAATTGCAAGTTTTGAATGTAGCGCGGATGTCACATCATTTTACTCCTGAGTACGCTACAGGTGTTAGTTCATTGCCTGTCCAGTGAAATGATGTGATATCCACACATTAAAAGCACTTTTCTTTTTTCCAATTGAAGACATGTACTGTACTGGTTGAAGCTAATCCAGTTCAAAAACTAAAGCAGCTTGAAATGGGGAAGTGCAGGAAGTGAGATGAAAAGGGAAAGTAATTTGGGAACAGGGAAATGGTCGGGAATACAATGAACTAAGACAATGTTTGTTTGAGCAGCATTTTGCGAAACCAATAGAAATCACTTCAAACGCTTTGTTAGCATGGTACCTTCAGAACAAAGTTAGAATATTGTTTTGGTGATATTCTGTTCAAACAAACATTGACCTTGTTACAGGCGAGGCAGAGGAGGAAATACTTACGCTAGGAACAAGACAAACAACAAAACCTCACATCCAGATGATACTTTGCTTACTTATAGCACGGAAACCTCCAGAAATAAGAATACGGGCCCAATGTTTGCATAAATAAACTCAGCAGCTCCCAGCTTGTCACCTATAAATAAAATCCTAATATAACCTGATAGATGAACCTCAAATTCATATTCTAACATCTGTATGTTATAAATTTATTATCATATTTTTGTTCTCTCCAACAGCAAAGTCTGTTTAAGTTGCACATTTTGTCACTCGTTTAGATGAAATCACATTTCAAGGTCTTCTTTCCGAGTATTCAGTCCTCAACAGTAAACTGATCCTTGTCTTATTATAGGACTGCTCATGCATTAGGTGTCCTCTACACAGTTCCTCAACAACGGCGTCTAATCCTGCTTCAGCACAGTTCTTGTTTGAGTCACTTTAAACGAGTATATCATAAGATTTCTGCAGTGAAATGGCTTCATATCCTCTCATTTGTTCATTTTATATCCTCAAGAGCACCATTGCAGGAATAAAAGCTATACTAGTATTTTAGTCAAGCTCCATCGTACACACACATAAAAAAATCCCTTAATGAATATATGTTTACTGTTATCTTGTGTATTCAGGTGAGCATAATAACACTGTTTGGCATCTCCAGGTCTTACCTTAATACAGTCACTGGTTTGCCTTCTCAGAAACTAGATTTCAGTCACATGCGAATTAGTCCTTGAAGACCAGCACACATGCATTAATAAATACTGGAGGTCAGAATCGTTCTAATTCAAACAAACGGACAAAAACGCCCCAAGGAGAAGCACAGTAGGAGTAGTGTGGAGGAGGCGGCACTGCTAAAGACTCTACCTGTGTCTACACCTGGGACACGACTCGTGTTGAACATACGCTCGTATTGGGCTGAGCACATGGGAATAGTGTGTAGGAGCATGAGCTGAAAAGCAAAAGGGGAGAGTCAAACACAGAGATGACAAACTAATTCACTAAAAAAACCCCAGAGAGCAGCAGTAGCAGACACACACACCTACATGGACAGGAGCATGGATGGAGTGGGAGTGATGAGGATTGGTTTGATAAGCAGTCTTAAGGAGGAAGGAGGGACCTCAGAAGGCTGCCAGGGAAAGAGAGAGCAGGGTCCAGAAACCAGTGGCCAGCTATCTCAACGCCACCAGCAAAGCCCTGATGCAACAGGTGGATTTGAACTAAAATGTAGATGCTTTTAGGATATTTTGCGACCAATAAATCATTTAAACTAATGTGAATACTGCTATCTGTGAAAGCCAATAGGACTGTTTCAGGGCTGTGCTGTTGACAATGAGAATAGGAGTCAGGGTTTCCGAGGGATGTTGCCGTAGCGATGACTAGGGTCACGGGGTAGAAGGATCAGAGGGCACGGCGGAGATGTGCCCTCGTCTTACCTGTCTCCACACCAGGGACACGTGAGGTGTTAAACATTCGCTCCCACTGAGCCGAACACAGAGGAACCTTGTTCGCCAGCAAGTAAATCTAACGCAGCGTCCGACACAGCGAAAGGACAAAACAGTAAAACAGAAACAACTGAATGTGAGTCTGTAACAGAGCGAGCTCATGCATTGGTGTTGGTAGAAATGCATACAATCGTTTGTTTTTTTTTTGCAACAGTGCGCATTTGCACAACATATTGTCGTGTGCAAATGTCATAAGGATTTGCACTTCAGCATCATGCAGGTTGGTAAAGACAAAGGACTGACAGAGGTGCGGGAAAAGATGACACCACAGCGTGTCAGTTAAATCACCAGCAATCATTGAGGCTTATTGACTAAGCCTTGAGAAAGCTGAGCTGTACTTCCATCAGCACAAGCAAAAAGCAGAGTGCGTCAGAGTTAGTTCACAAAGTGAATGAGCTGAGGTTCATATCAACACGTACATAATCATCAGTTAGATTGTGGATAACAAACTCACTTCAAAGCACGTAAGAAAATGTTGTAAAAGATACGCAGCTCTCTTTGTAAACTTAAAAGATAATCACACTGAGATAGAATCTATTATTTAGTAAAGTATAACAGAGAAGGCTAAACATTTACATAAGCCTAATGTGGTCAAATATGCACTCATATAATTCATATTAAACAGGGCTCCAGGTGACATTTTTACATCGACACTGACACCGTGACACAATTTTTCTTTTGGAGGTGATGTCTGTTTATTTTGTGACATAACAAATCACTACGTAGCTGCCCGAGTCCAAAAGAGCTACGACCAGGTTACATGGACGATGGGTGTCGAGCTGGGGGCAAGGTCTACCGAGGGCTACTGGTCTGAACCTCCCAGACGAAGCTATTTGCTGACCCGTTTCCAAACCAAAAGTGATGTGACGGCTCACATGGTTTTGCTAAGGCATGGTATCAGTATCAACAGCGTTTACAACTGGATTATGAAACGAGACGGGTTAAAGGCCAAGTCCTTTTTGTTTACCGATGGGGACTTTGAACACATTTCGGCTCTGTTCGTACTACAATAGATACACGTCAGACTGCCACACAGATTGAGCACTTTTAAAAGGCTGGCTCTGACTTCGCGCTACATGCAAAATGATCACAATCTGGAGCCCTGTTGAAGCTTGCACATTGTATGTAGACTGAACAGAATGATTGGAAGACAGAGGAGCTCCATACTCACTGGTTTGATCTGAGCTCTGTCCAGTTTCCTCCTGTAGACCATGATAGCATGGATGGCATTACCTGCCCTGGCAGCCTGGATGGAGGTAGGGAACACGTACAGGAAATCCTGGACAAAAGGAGGAGAAACAAGAGTAAAAATTTAATAATCAGTGTCTTCCAACTGGTTCACTGTCCGGACAAAACAGACTGGGGCAACAGAATTATCACTGTCATCACAATCAGTTCTAAGAAGGACCATTCTTGACATTTTAAATGAATATTAGCTCATGCAAAAGACAAAAATATAAATAAAAAAAAAAATATACCTCAACAGGGATACATATTGTGATGCTGTGTAAACATTAACTAAGTGTTTTGGTCGTATTCGTGGATTTTGGTTGTCAGACTGCTGTGCTGAGCTGCATGTTGGTACAAAACGCAAACTCGATATAGAGAAAAGTCACCATTTGTAGAGAATGGCAAGCCATTAGAAAAAATGGATTATAGTGCAAATGATTTAACATCAGCATGAATGAATTTAGTTTCCGCCAGTGAGTCACAATAAGCGGGAACCCAACCCTGGGCCAAGTTTCTTATCTGAACACCTTATCGTGTGTACTCTCTCTTGTCATAGCTGACCGGTTTATTAGGTAATATTATTCTAGAAATGTGAGTCATACCATACACATTTACTACTTTGTTTGTATTTACCCAACTACAGTCATCAATAATCAATAATAACCAAACATGGTTACAGCCAAACTTGGTAGGAATTGGCTGACAGTACATATATGACTATTTGTTTCTGTTACTTGTCCTTGAAGGCCCCGTGGCAGCACATCAACTAACAACTGGTTGTTTTGTTAGTCAGATAATCAGTCATCAAAAGGAACTGAGAAAGAAGTGACATGTTCTATTATAATTACACGACTATATACATTTACCCATGTGGTGGTAAAAGGTGTGACAGATTAGACAATAATATAATGATCTACACCATATAAATCTGTCTGTAGACTCGTGTTTAAGAAGTTAAACCTCAGAAACAGTGACGTCTACAGCAGTTTGTGTTACTTCGACAGGCTACAGCAACCAAGTTAAGTTAAAAGATCCCCAGAAAAGGGAGATAACTGATCTGTCCCTGACACTGGTTGACTTGTTGCCGACCCACAAATTCCTACATGCATAAATAATTATCGGATTTAGCTCATGTCGTTCTCGTGGTTTTGGATATTATTTGATTAGTGGACAAAACAAAGCAGCTCATCAGTCTGCGGATGCGAGCGGTGCGTTTGACCGTTGCCATGGTGACGTTTCCGGTGAGGGCGTCCAATTGTGTGTCTTCTTTTTTTTATACCCTCCCCCTTAATCAGGAGTGCCCTTCACAGCTGAAAGTGTGACTCGATTGGGCCACACTGTCTGAACCGAAGTGTCTGAGGACATGGTAATGGGGTTTAAGCCATCAGAGTCATACGTCAAACTGTGACGCAGACGGCACAAACCTTAAACTATGGCAGAACAACACCCCCCGTGTGATCTGTGCATTGATTCGTTGTAGTTATTTCGGTCAAGGACTTTATGCATACGAACAGCAGCTATCGTGACCTGTTATTTCAAGCATGCAGAGTGTTGTTCCATTGACCTCCATACCAATTCCTTTAAGGGTTTTCGTGATATGACTTGCAAGAGCAGGGAACCACTTTTGTACAAGATAAAAACCTTCATAACAATGTCGCATTTTCAAAATCTGCCTGACAACAGGCCACAAAGCGGCACCGACGAGACTTTCTCACTCATTCAGGCAGAAACACACAAAAAGAGAGGAGGCTTGGCAGGCAGTGAGCTGTGGCTAGTCGTCCTGCTGAGTTCACTGGGTTGGTGATCATAAATCTGTCACTGATTTGAAGCAATCAAACCGTCCGCAAAGTAAAGACTCATTGTAATACTGTAATTGTAGCTCCGCAGGCCAAGACGCTGACAATCCCAAGACTGTAGCTGTAATGAGCTCCCCTGGGACACCATCATAAAGGATATTTCGACGCATGGGGCTTTTGTCACCACGCGGGTGTCCTTATCTGACTTAGAAAAACATTTGCAACCCTAAACTATAATAATCTATGGACTAGAGTTGGGCTACATTATAAAAAATACTCTGAGGAAAAGGCTAAATTAAGTTTTTACAGCAACAAAAATGTGGCACAACATTCAGAAAGAAAGTTGAGTTAAATTTTAGGAAGTTCAGTTGTAGGGAGAAGCTTTAAATGTTGTTAGAATAAACTCAATTTATGTAGCCTGGTGGGGTTTTGTTGCAGGTATAGGCTCAAGTTGTGTCACTTGGAAGTAAATGGCATGTGTGGAGGTACCAAAGGTCAGTCTGCAGCTCTACTGAACAGAGACTCAAAGATTAATAAGGAGTTAATAATTAAAAGAAACACGCCTCTGTAAGTCAGTCACAACTTTCCACAGCTGTGTAGTAAAAAGGGTCACCTTCACAAGACCATTTGGAAAACTACTCTGGTGTCACAAACGGCACTACACAGGCCGGCACAGCAACGCTTACCGCTTAATCTTTAAACAAAAGACATTGTTTGCAGACAGATACTCAGGTAGAGATGTTTTACCATGGCATAGTAGTTGCTGTTGACCATGATGGGTCCACGGCCTCTCAGGTAGATATACTCTTCCCACCAGTCGCTGACCTGGTCCGGACAAAGAGAACGGAACAGAGAGGCATTATTAGAGACGCTGCTTTTCAGGCTGAAGCTGAATCAAGATCCAGGAAAGTGTCCAAAACTGTGACGTAAGAAGAGAGAAAGGAGGAGGAGGAGGAGGCCAGAGGGATTCTTTCTAACTCACATAGTTGGATGCCCACCAGGACTTGAGTTTGAGGTACCACTGCAGCCTTGGTCCCAGATTCTTTTCAAAGTCTTTAGCCAAGCCCTTCATCCTTTCAAACTGCTCGTCGTCCATCAGTGGGCGCACCGACTCCAGGTACTGGAAACGCAGAGAAATGCAGAGCCACAAAGGGTCAACAGTTTTAAACAGAAAGAGAGCAGAAATAGTTTTGTGTTTGCTTCAGGGAAGTACATGTTTACAAGACAAACAGAGCCATTCACTAGGTTGTGTGACAGCCAGAGATAAGCGTTTAGATGCTGTTTAATCGTTTTAAATGGCCTTTATCTCAGCTGGTTTAATTTTTAGCTCGCGCCGTCTTCTCCAATTTTCCTCATAATACAAACTTTGGTGCCAGTCCAAAGCCTAAGATCATTATTAACGATCATAAACGAGCACAAAGAATCCGACAGGAAATGACACGTGGAAATTACCCTTCTGCAGGTGTCCTTGACAGAGGGAACAGGTAGTCGAGGCAGGGAGTTCTGGAAACTGTAGAGCATTGGCTTCCTGCCAGAGAACACCTTCACTAGCAACTGGACAAACAAAACACATCAGGACAAAGGGAATTTAAGGTTATGTTTTTGTTTCATTTGGTAATCTGCAAGGTATGAGGCAGAGGGCAGGAGAGGAACTCAAAAAAGACCAAAGTAGGACATTTACACCTCTGAACCCCGAGTAGTTTCTGCCATTACTCACACCGGTTACATTTTTACTCACTAATTTTTTACTAATTTTTCACTGGCTATAAGCAGACCTCTACCCTCACAAACTGGTGCAAACAGTTCAGCTAAAAGGTTCCTGAATTTTTTTCATGTTTGTTGGCTGCGGCTAATCACCAACAGCTTCATGGTTGCACCAAAGGATCGAAAAATCTTCTTTTTTTTTTGATGTTGGTGAATTTTTAAACGAGACATGTAGAATAATGTGATTTTAATTAGTTTTAAGCTTAGACTTGGTTAAGTGTTCTGATGAAACTGCATGTCACAGTTCAAACAGTTCAAAGCCAACAATTGCTTTTTGTTTTTTACGGTTTCTGGTTTAGATCATTTGTGGAATTGTGGCAATTCTTTTAAAGACAACATGGCTGTCGAACCCACCGGTGGGTTTTGGGGTTCAGGGTTAATGCAGCATTCACATTAGAGTTATAGTGGATCAATGACTAGACCCTTCTGACATAATAGAGTCACCTCAATTCTGAGTTTTCACCTGGAATTGTTGAATCTTAAAAATATATAGCTACAACACTGCAAAACAGGCTTCCACTTATGCACATCAAATTCAACTTACAAGTGAAACAAATGCATAAGAGTACAACAATGCATCATAATTCAAATGCAGTTCAGCTGTATGGTGTAAAAAGTTGACCATGTTTGACTAAGACTATTTACTCATACAGGAACCCTAAAGGCACTGTTAGCAAAGCCGTAAGTTAAACAGATGTTTGTTCCAACTTTTGTCTCTCATAAATTTGTCTCCACCAAGCTCCTTACGAGCACTAAAGAATGCAGTGGCCAGAACTGCATCTTTTATTCATCTGAGTAGGAATGCCACTACGACAGTCCACTATTTAGCTGCTTTTCAGTGAACTGAACAGAGGAGCACATTGACCATCCTCACCATCCACACACGAGTCGACCACGACACGGAGCCGTGGCGTGCATGCATCCAGCCGTGCCACGACAGCAGCGACTTCAGGACATTCCTCATGATCATGATAATGGTGACCCACAGGCCTGTGCCCACCAGAACTCCTCCAACAATCTTCTGGCTGTCTGTGGACATGTATCGACTGTGGAAAAAAAAAAAAAAAGAGAGGAGGGTACAATATAAACAAATAAACTCATGTAACTGTACAGCGGACACAAGTACGGTGGATTGTAATGAATGCGACTTACACAAAACTAAATATGCTTGCAGTAAAAAAGCAATCTGACTGAACGAATATGGTGTTTAAACTATTAACATGGGCCATTTCATTTTGAAGCTTGATCAAACACCAGATGAAAGAATGTCACACGGAAGACTCGACCCAGCGCAAAGTCAACAAAGACGAACAGATGACACCATGATGGATTAACAACGCATTTAATGTCATTTATCTTGGCAGCGTTAAATCACCCATTATGAGTAATTAACTGTCAACAGTGAAGTCTTGGACCTTTATTGCTCGGCTTACTGATGATGCATTTTATGGAGGCTGCGTGGCCTTTTAAGTCCAACAGGTTTTCCGACCTTAAATGCGTTTGCGCTGAACATACAGACGTTCGTCGAGGCAGTAACCTCAAGGCAAGGGCGCTGTTGGCGGCACAACTATTGAGGGGAAAATCCCCAGCGTTTTTGATAAGATAACTGCTTCATGAGGACAGCGAGTGTTTGCACAATACCATTAAACACGATAAACACTGTTAGCAAACATTAAAATGCGTGGGCGTGGTGGGCGCTTGGAACAAATGTTATGTAGGAGAATAAACTGAGCTGGCACCGAAGAAGGCACTGTAGTAGAAAGACTGCTATGCATTCTAGATTTTTAACTATATGTCTGTTATTGTGGCTAACCAAATACAGAACCTGGCTAGTTCCCACTGTTCTAGTTCAGGTGCTTCCTTATTACCTCTGTGTCAATTCATAAACAATTAAAGCTTGTTTTATAGGCTTTAATCTTAACTTAGACAAAACAGGGGGGAAAAAAACAACACAAACACCGTGTGACAGCACTCCACGACATCAGTGAGCTTACCTGATGGGTATGTGTTGTCCCAGCTTGGCAATCAGCCCAAGAGATGGATCCAGCTCTCTATATTTATTGTATGACATGTAGGACACCACCACTACCATGAAGCCGGCCGGGCTGCCCGGGTACACACCAGTCATTACCCCATTCTGTGGAAACACAAACCAAACGGAGGATTAGAAAGGTCATTCAAGGACACGGAGAGAAAAGAACCCCCCCTGAGGATAGCTTATAAAACACTTCATCGCACGCCGTCTCGGGACGCGAAGATACACGCGAGTGATTGTTAATTACAGACAATAAACAAAAGAGGAATGTGTGAAAATGCTGGCAGGTCGTTGGGTTTGAGTGACTCAGTGTGACTGTGCGTAAACACACAACTAGGCCAAAGGCTAGGACAGAAAGAAGAGACAGGAAGGTCACTGTCACAGTTGGCCGTTTGTGTCAGAGTAGGTGACCTTCTGGTGCGAGCGAGTTAATGTGACCCCCCGTGAACAGATTTACAGTAGGGCATCAATCAGTAAATAAAAGCACACCGTCACTCTTATGATGTTTATTAACTTTAAAAATAAATACTTACATAAGAATCAACCCAACACCCGTGCTGTTGTGAAACTTGAATAGCAAACAACAAAAAAGATAAAAAGCTCAAAAAAAGTTCCTCTTTACTTCACAGGAACCCTCCGGACTTTGCTCTTCTAAACGAAAAGACCTCTCACCTTAAAGCGAATGAACCTTTTCTTCCAGGAGTGAAGGCCGGAAAGGTAGATCTGGCGTAGAGCCTCGTGGCACAACTGGAGGTCGATGCCATCAGGGGTGACAGTGAACTGAAAGGCCACCGCCTGGTGAGCTTCTGCCATGGTGGCTGCGACTGTGCAGGGTCACTGAAGGGACGGAGAGCACAGGTTAGCAATATTAGTGAAGTGGAAGTTTTTAAGAGGTCAAAGCTACATAGGAGATTACAACAAACATCTTCTTATTTCTTGTTCTTTTAATCTTTTCTCACTTTATATTCACGCCATCACCGTCTGGCAAAGTGATCCTAAAGTTAACATGAATGCAGGAATGATCAGCAAAAAGTAACATCCACTGATAGGAGCTGATACCTGAATAAGGCTGTAAATAACTAAATTTAAAAACACTCCCTCATACTAATGAAAGATGGCACAGTTCCTTGAAATCAGCAGTACCTTATTCCTCGAAAACACTGCTGGTTACCTAATTTCTGAGATGTAACGAGTTTAAGGAGCTCTCTGTCGGGATCGGTTACCCGGCGCGATCGGATTCTTATTGGATTTTCAGAACAACATCAGGGTTAAGACGGAGTTGCATGGGGAAACTGCGCACTTACTCACAGTTTGGAGGTTTACAGGCAACATTTTTACAGATTCAATCAAGGACCAGTCACGCACAGAACTGGAGCAGAGTCACTTGACTGAGCCATCACATGAGACAGCACAATATTTATAAAAACATCACAAAGCCAAAGAACAAGCAAAGCACAAATCTGACCACACCTAGCTGTTTTTCCAGCATTAGGAAATATCGAATGATTAACCATCAGCAGTGCATTAATAACAAAAAAACTGCACGTCTTTTTTTAGTAAGTAATTTGGAACAGATAAAGAAATCAGCTTGATGTGCAAGTTTCTATATGTGCTAATTACATCGACGAAACCGGTTCCTGCAAGATGACACCAAAAGCGATGCGCTGGGAATCGACTGCTTTGTGTCCCATCTTGGAAACAGGTTAGGCAGGTGTGGCATCTCCTCCTTTACTGTCAGAGAACTGATGCTTAGACACGGCTTGTTTTCTGACATTTACAGCGGTGGAATACGTCTTCATACAAAACGTCTCAATAACAGGAAGCTCTGTGCAGTAACCTCAAAAACCTGTGTTTTGCCAAGTGAAGCTTGTCCATATTTTGCTTATTAGGTATCTAAGACAGTGTTTTTCTTGTTGGTCATGCCTTCGTAGGGTACCTACTATTAGGATCTTGTAGGCATTTGTTTTACTGAGCAGCAGGGGATCAGTAGTTAGCGTTGCAGAGGTCTTAACCACACAGCCACAACATTAAAGCCACCTGGCTTCTATTGTAAATAAAAGCTCTGATGCTCTGGGGGCTGAACGTGGTCCCTCAGGGGGGTCCTGTGGTGTCTGGGGGTCCTCCTTCAGATGCTACGTGGATCTAAATGCTCAACTAAAACGGGATCTGGGGAGTTTTGACTTTTTGCTGTGCTCCTCGAGCTGCTTTTTGCAGAGTGGTGGGACACGCCGGTCCTGCTGGGGGAGGGGCTGTGCTGAGTCAGCAGCATTGATCAGAGAGGATGGTATGTGTCAAAGTAACATGCACATGAATGGTGGGACCTTAGATTTGCAGGAAAACACTGCATTGTAGAGATAAGATAATCAATTTCATTCATTCCTCCATCAGTGGTTTTATTGTTGTGGCTGATCGGTGAGTACTGAATAGATTTAATCATTTCTTATGCAAGAGTAACTTGAATGGCTCCATGATGAGTTTGATATGTCACAGTCATATGTTTAGGGGTATTTTATTAGATATCGATGAGGAATTCTTCAGGATAATTTTGGAAATCCCTCTCGGGATATGATATGAAAATCCAAATAGAACAAATGAATGTGTTAAGGATTAAAAGCCCACACACTGTAAAGCACATTTAGCATTTTTAGAGGTCCAGAAAACACATCTTCATCTATAATCAACTTAGCCTAGCCTGCATTTGACAAGAGACAGAGCTGCTGGTGCATTTCTCTGCTTCCCAACTAAACAAAAAAACAACAAAGCCTTCTTCTTTCTGCAGGCTGCGTTTTTTATTTTACTGAAAAAGAGCACTCTGGAAGCCAGACACGTCGTGTCTACGTTTGCAGTCCTCGGAAGGAAGCAGCAGCAGCAGCAGCATCCACAGAGCAGTGTTTGAGCAGCCAGTCCCTTCCCCCAGAGCTACTTTCCAGCATCACATGATCCACCCTGTGCTGCAGAAACTAGGGGAAAGGTCGCAGCGCTGCGCCGCTTAGATACCGGGCAAAACCGGCAACACACACCGCTGCACGGCCGCGGACACACACAGACGGGCTTAGAGTGAAGCTACAGGACACCTACTGTTACATTTAGCCCTCTTATATCCGCTTTTTTTGTCTATTTCCTTGTTTCAGAGCAGATAGAAAACCTCCATGCAGCGTCAAGTAATCACTCTCCTCCCATATTATGATCATGACTGCAAAAACACACATAATCCAACTGGAGGCATCATATTTACACCATGCAAGCCTCTGATTCACACCCAGACCAACATATAGGTTAACGCGTCTGGTATTATATCAAGTGTCCTGCCCACGTGGTCTGTGTGAAACGGGGTCACCGGTGTGCACCCCCCATGGTGGGCAAATAATCAGAAAATACCCCAGCCTCGTGTAAAAAAAATCCAACCATGCTCCTCCAGTTAGGACACCATGGGGCAGTTTTTCCTGACCTTCACAGGGCAGGTGACTTCACAACACACCTGGCTTCTCTAAATGTATTTATTGCAGCAATCACACATAAAACTGAACTGTTCGGTGCTGTTATTATTCTATACTGCGGTATTACCCAACAACAAATGTGCTGTAATGGAGCTTTCCAAGTGGCTGCCAATGAATGACCTTTACTTGGACTTTTGCCTACATTCAGGTCAGCAATTAAAGCCTCCAGATCAAAACACAGCAAAGTCAAGTCAGAACAGGTGAGACTGTCCCCAAAAAAAAAAAGCATATATTAATTTAAACGCAGCTGAGCGCAGTCCAGGTTTACTTCTCTTTTTTTTAAATTGTAAATATTGAAGCTACGGTTGCTGGCTGCTACAGGCCACAAGCTTTCTGTCTAAATGCGAAGCTTCAGGAAAGCTTGAGGACATCATGTAACCACAGCTCAGCTCTGCAGCCCGACGAGGAAACACAACAACCTGACTTCTAGCAGCGCGCAGCCACATTTCAGATGGTTGTCGAGGCTGGTTTTTTTTCCTTCTTCTTCTCTCCAAATCGCCTACAGCTACATTTGCACACCTACTTCCCAACAGCAGACAGACACAGAAGAAAAACCCAGAAGATCACGATGGGAGTAAATAAAACAGAAGTAGGATCACTCACCGACGCTTTCTGTCAGCCGGAGCGAGCAGAGTTTGGTGTTTTGACGAGGATGTCGGCGCGGACTGCTGGCGTTTAGACACTCCGCATGAATGGGAGCGCAGACTTCTGACCACGGACTGCCCCCTTTCTGCAACGTCACGGTTCTCTACTTTTTGGTGGCCTACAACCAGCAGACGACGAGTCGTGGTGGCAACAGCGCCACCTCGAGGAGGCTGGTGGTGGTGCTGCTGCTGCAGGAGAGGCTGTGTGAGGACAAGGTGTTGAAAATGACATCATGTGCCAGTACTTCGTGTACCCAGGTTGGGAAGTAGTGCAGAGGATGAAGAGAACATAGTGTATCTTT
>NW_007578632.1:234347-237399 GCF_000690725.1 Stegastes partitus
TTTATTTCTAATTTCTTAAACAGTGAAACTGAAAGTTCTGGCTTCAACCTTTGGACAGCTGCGATGTAAGCTGTTAAACTATGACTATGTGTGACAGCTCACCTGCCTGAGGCAAGGAAAAGTACAGTGTTTGCTTGAAGTTACTACTCTGTCCATAAATGTGTCCATCTCTCTCTCTCTATTTGGAGACGCTCTTATGGATCTTGCTGCAGGTATTTAACAAATATAATAAACAAAACAGTCCTAAACAGCTGGAAGCAACAAACTAAACTGCCATTTGACAGCTCACCTGTCTGATGTGAGGACATGTAGGCCCTGACAGTGTGACCTGTCGTCAGATCCTGGCCTCGCTTTCCATGTAATTATTCCACTTGTGCAAATGTGCATAACTCTTTCTCTTTGATATATGAATCCTGCTGCTGCATGTATTAAATAAACTCAGAGAGAATAATCCCAAACAGATGGACCCAACAAACTGCTTGTGGAGAAAAAAAAAAACCTTGGATTATATTAATAAACTGTCTTTTTTTTTTTATCATAACAGGTCATAACAGGTAAAATGTTTAGACTGTTGTACATTTTCATTTTTTAAAAATGCCTCTTAAGCATATATTCAGTTAAACATGTCTCTGAGTGCAGTGCAGCTCCTTTAAGGTTGAGTTAAAGTCAATATTTAGGCAATGAGCTACCATTTCTGGCTCGTACAGGCCAAACAAGGACACACGCCATTCGGTTCCTGATCATATATTACATTAATATTTGGATAGCATCAACAATCTAAACTGCTAGTGTCTGTTTTCATCCCAGTTCAGTTTTAATATTAAGGACACTTCATTTTGTAGCCTAACAGATTTGAGGTTGTCGAGCAAAGGGAGCGATAAAAACACCTTGTGATCATGGCATACAGAGTTTCACAATCAGAGATAAGAAAGGTTGCTAAAAATGTGCATGGCAAAATCTCTGATACTTGAAAGATTATTGAACTGCATTTAAAACATACAGACACTGATGTAGCCTGTTCAGGACAGGACTGAAACCGGGGGTTACACAATTTTAACTGAAAAATTAAAAGACATATTCTGGGGACATGTCATTTTTATTAATTTGCTGAGAAGGTGCACAATATGGAAGCCTAAAAAAAAAAAGATTCCCTGTAGATAAGCTCGTCCCAGGGTTCTTGTATTGTTCAGTCCTGCTTACCCTCACGTCTTATGGACCCGAGCCATCGTTAAGGTAATTGGTCTCATCTGTGCTTTTCCTGTTGAGACAAGTCAAAATGGCTGCAGTCAAAAGGGATTAAGTCCAATAAAATTTCCTACACTGGAAACACTCTGACTTGTCAGCGCAGGAAAATTACAGGTGTTACAAATTACACTGATGATAACTTTGTTCCATCAGCGAGTATGTACAATACAAGCAAGTGGAGCATCTAAATGGAGACACACCGTGGTATTAATCATTTCCTTCTTTTCCTGCGGCTGCTAAATCAAACTGTGTATTCACACTGATGCGCCACAACATTAAAACCACTGAAAGACACGGCATATAACACTGATTATCACATTACAATGCAATGGTCTGCTGGGAAACCTTATATTAGGCACGTGGGGCTAATTGATGCTTTGTCCGATCCTGCAAGATGCTCTAATGCACCATCACAGGGAGGGATCTCGTGCAGGCCAGCAGACCTTTTCAAAGCTTGTCATAGCAGTGAAAGCACAGGGGTACTTCATAACATTACAAACAACTGTAGGCTAGCAGGCTGAAGGATCCTTTTATTGCAGTTTACTGGACACCTAACTGAGCTGCCGTTAACAAAACTGGCCTCGTCTGTGACTCCCTTGCTCGGCGAAGTCAAAATGTCTGCTGTAAAAAAAAAAAGTCTCTATGGTGAGTAAACCATAGTGAGTCACCAGTTCCCCTAAAGGAAAATATGCCGGAGCCAGGCTGCAACGACTGTTTTGATCTTAAAAGTAAAAGCTATTCCTAACGTTAACAAAGACTGCTTTTCTATTCAACTAGTCAGCTGTGACAGTGAGGATTTAAAAAGCGATTTTGATGTAGTTGTACTTGAAGGCATTGTTTTAAAGTTGTACCTTTTATTAAACATTGTTTAGCCGTAAAACACAAAAAAAGCACATAGGGAGCAGCTAGTATTTTGTTTACTGTGAAAAATAAGCATATTCAATGGAAACTGCTGGCTTTTTTGTAGGCATATTTAGAAAAGCAAATGTGTAATCCTCAACATTTGACACAGTGCTTACAGATAGAGGTGTTATATTTGAATACAACCACAAGGAAATTAGATTTTGCAAACATTTATTTCACAAAAATATCAACAGATCCAATACTAATTTAAGGCCAAAGTAAGCTAGTACTGCCCCCTTTGCAGACATAACTTCTTGTAGGCGTTTTGTGTAATTGTCCAGCTGATTCTCACACTGGCATGCGACCATGTTTCCAAGCAAAACTCCTTCAGCCGCAAGATATTTGAAGATTTTCTTGCTGACCGTTTCAAATCCTTCCACAATATTGCAATAGGATTTACATATTTTATTTGATTTAGGTCGTTCCATAACACCCTGTTTCTTCATTTTGAGCCATTCCTAGGTGGATTTGTAGAGTGCTGAGGTAGGGCCAATCAGCTAGCGCCACTCAGTTTCAATAATACACGCATGTACAACACATGATCACATCCTGTTGAAAGGTCTGCTTCTGGCACAACTTCAACTTTCGGACAGATGGCCTCACATTAACTTCAAGCATTCTTTGATATAGCGCCGGATTCACAGTTGAATCAATGACTATGAGCTGCCCCTGAGACACAATATTTTTAGCACTTGGAATGAGGTTCTTCTGCTGAAAAGTGCATTATTCCAAAATGCCTGGTCTATGCCTATAAGTTAATTGGCAAACTGTTCAGGTTTCCTGTTTATGTCGTGTTTAATTTGAGTAAGATTTTAAAAAATGTTTTGTACTTAATCATCCGGATCTCTATCTATGTGATGTGATGTGTTCAAATAAACATTTTTATTTTCCACGGGGTGTACTT